>NC_073691.1:22715452-22718138 GCF_029784155.1 Uranotaenia lowii | reverse complement strand
ATTTTGTAAATTTTGTAAATTTTGTAAATTTTGTAAATTTTGTAAATTTTGTAAATTTTGTAAATTTTGTAAATTTTGTAAATTTTGTAAATTTTGTAAATTTTGTAAATTTTGTAAATTTTGTAAATTTTGTAAATTTTGTAAATATTGTAAATTTTGTAAATTTTGTAAATTTTGTAAATTTTGTAAATTTTGTAAATTTTGTAAATTTTGTAAATTTTGTAAATTTTGTAAATTTTGTAAATTTTGTAAATTTTGTAAATTTTGTTAATTTTGTAAATTTTGTAAATTTTGTAAATTTTGTAAGTTTTGTAAATTTTGTAAATTTTGTTAATTTTGTCAATTTTGTGAATTTTGTAAATTTTGTAGATTTTATGAATTTTGTAAATTTTGTAAATTTTGTAAACTTTGTAAATTTTGTAAATTTTGTAAATTTTGTAAATTTTGTAAATTTTGTAAATTTTGTAAATTTTGTAAATTTTGTAAATTTTGTAAATTTTGTAAATTTTGTCAATTTTGTAAAGTTTGTAAATTTTGTAAATTTTGTAAATTTTGTAAATTTTGTAAATTTTGTAAATTTTGTAAATTTTGTAAATTTTGTAAATTTTGTAAATTTTGTAAATTTTGTAAATTTTGTAAATTTTGTAAATTTTGTAAATTTTGTAAATTTTGTAAATTTTGTAAATTTTGTAAATTTTGTAAATTTTGTAAATTTTGTAAATTTTGTAAATTTTGTAAATTTTGTAAATTTTGTAAATTTAGTAAACTTTGTAAATTTAGTAAACTTTGTAAATTTTGTAAATTTTGTAAATTTTGTAAATTTTGTTAATTTTGTAAATTTTGTAAATTTTGTAAGTTTTGTAAATTTTGAAAATTTTGTAAATTTCATAAATTTTATAAATTTTATAAATTTTGTAAATTTTGTAAATTTTGTAAATTTTGTAAATTTTGTAAATTTTGTAAATTTTGGAAATTTTGTAAATTTAGTAAATTTTGTAAATTTTGTAAATTTTGTAAATTTTGTCAATTTTGTAAATTTTGTAAATTTTGTAAATTTTGTAAATTTTGTACTCAAAAATTAAGCAAAGTTTTTGAATTTTTGCCGTTTTTTTCTGATTCAAAATTGTATTAGGATGTGTTTCATCATTTCCAAACAAATTTAAACAAATCATTTCATGTCATGTTTATGAACATATTCAGCAGTTTGAATTCTTTATCAGCCTTAATTGTGTGTGCATTCCCTCTTGAGGAGTTTCCAAAAAACTCCAGTTGACAAAAAAAAAAAACAAAAGTTTTTTCTGACATTCCCGGCTCGCTGGAAACTCTGAAAATCTATAATTGAGATCACAGATGAAAAAAAATGACTCAAAATGACACAAAAAGTTAAACAAAATATGAGCAGATACCCAAAGTTCAAAGTCAAATGGTGACAGTCAATCGCTCAGGATCCTTATCAGAATTCAATCGAGCAGAGCATCATCTGGAATGAGACAGTCAGCCACTTTCGAAACGTTAAAAGTTTGGCCAAAACAGAATCATGCCTTATCGAGACACTATCGGTTAGAGCAGACCATTCAATTAATTATTCAGCCTTAATTTTTATTTTCATTAGAGTGACCCAACCAGCAACTGAGGAATCAAAAGTTTTATGGCAATTTCCGTTCGAGCGGATCATAAAAACCTGAGAGGTTCGGGAAATTTGATTTTAGTAACATGTTTTGGGGGGTCAAATTTTTCTCCCCCAAAAGAAGATCAAAGTTTGACGAGATGCTCAAAAGCTATCATTCTTGGAGATGCCAAAGTGAGGCCATAATCCGAATATTGTGCTTTTCTTGCCTTTTAAAAATGCTCAGTGATCAATCGGAGTGGTTTGACTGTTTATGGGGGGAAGTTGGGTTTATCCGATGAAGGTATCGGCAATCGAAATGTCCCACCGAAGTCCCTTTAAAATCTTTTAAGTACTCCTGGTTTAAGATGTTTGTCTCCTAAGAATCAAATTGAAATCATTCAAAAACTCTCTCAAGTTGATTAAGATTGATTGAAGAATCAAAGATGATATTAACTCAAATTCTGTTAAATAATGAAAGTTGAAAAAAAAAATCCAACTAAGTTGGAAAAATATGAATTGAAACATATGTTTTTCCCATTCTATTTTAAGTGGGTATCAAAATCAAACAGCTCAAAAAACAAAGCCCAATCAAATCATCGACTAAACTACTGGAATTTTCTAGCGTAGAGAGAAAAAAAGATGAGAATGAAGGAGAAAAAAAATGAAAAAAATTGCTTGGGATAGAGTTATCGTTTTCCGGGAGATTCCAGACAATTACGGAAGGCAAACTTCTTTTAAACAGAACTTTGACAGACTTCCACGAAATCCCGTCTAAAGAACGACAATCCGAGGAAGGGAGGGAGTATCGGTGGGGAAAAATTATCATCCTTTTCATCATTTTCAGATGGTTGATTTGGAGAAGAAATGGGAGAGCGCTTACTTTTTTGTGATTTTGGAATATTGGTAAAAAGGGGGAAAAAAGTTTGAATTCTGTATTTTTTTCTCAAAAGAATATAAAAAAACATCTGTTTCAACAGCAGATCGCTGCTGCTGCAATTTTTGTTTTAAAGGAATTTGAACCGTTTAGAAAAAAACCTGATTACACAAAAAAACGAGGTTTATTAATTTCCATATCTG
>NC_073691.1:22702952-22710452 GCF_029784155.1 Uranotaenia lowii | reverse complement strand
TTTTTTAATAAATTTATTTTTATCAATAATTGGCTTTTTAGTCAAAAAAAAAACAAATACAAAATTTAAAAATTTCCCAACCAACGTTTCGGCCTTTCTTCTAGGCCTTTATCAAGGGAAATCTGAAAAAATCTGATAATGTTAAAAATGAGTTTGCAATTTTGCAAAAAAGTGGAAAAGTCTGCATGAAAAAAAAAAATGAGTGCAAACTTCCGGGGGATCAAAAGCGTTGTGGCACGTGGACCGCATCTATAACTTATCAAAGACAATTCCATTTTTTTCACAGGTTTTTTTTTTCATTATTAAAAACAGATGTTTGAACACCAGATGACTGCAGCAAGAATTTTGCGTTTCGGAGTGGACTTGTTTGTTTTATTTGAATATTGTTTTAAATTGAAAATTCAAACAAGTGCAATTCAAACAAACTTGTCCAAACATTTCCAACAAACGAATGACACCATTTTACCAAAACTTTCTTACGAATATTGCATTATATAAAGCCTCCCGTTTTGACCAGTTATCATTCAAAGTTTTACTGTTTCAGTTGAACAACAATCGTAAAAAGTTCTAAAAATGAAATTCCTTAACGCAGCTGTCGCCATGTTTGTTCTGATTGCCGTTGCCGTTGCTGAACCGAGAATAAAAGTAAGTCAAAATGCCATCAACTCGTTGAGTTTAAAATTCAAAACGAACTCCACAGAAAATTTGCCCCTTATCTTTATTGTACGATGATCACCAAATCCACAATTTTTTCTGTTTTTTTTTATTCTCAGATTGGATTCAGATATAAGTAAAATATACAACAACTTTGCGATCGTCCCGAGGTCGAAACAGTTTTTCAGGACTTTAGTTAAAACCACCAATGGATGTTGCCTCGTGAAGAATTGTGTAACGTGAAGAGTAATTATTCAATAAATTGAATCAAACATGAAAAATTGTTTCAAAGTTTCTGTTAAATAAATTCATGGATTGATAGAAAAATGTTGTGTTGCAATTATTCCAAAAGAATGATTCGAGAAAATCGATGGGAGCTGATAAAAAAAACATAAACAAGCTGCTCTCTGGAGCCACCCGTTGAAAGGCCGCAAAGAAGAAATTCCAAAATATATTATGTAAAATCTCGAAATCTCTTCTGAATCATTTGAATACTTCGCGGCTTTCATTAAAAAATTTAAACTAGGATCATGATGACATTCTTGACGTTGGAAAAGTTTTTAAAAATTCCAAAGTTTCTTAAAACGTTATTCTTTTAGGCAGATTGAGTTTGCTTCTTTTCTAGTTTCATGTAAATTTTTTCAATCGATGAAATAATGGCTAGTGAAAGTCTTTGAGAACAAAAATGACAAAAATGACAAAAATGACAAAAATGACAAAAATGACAAAAATGACAAAAATGACAAAAATGACAAAAATGACAAAAATGACAAAAATGACAAAAATGACAAAAATGACAAAAATGACAAAAATGACAAAAATGACCAAAATGACAAAAATGACAAAAATGACAAAAATGACAAAAATGACAAAAATGACAAAAATGACAAAAATGACAAAAATGACAAAAATGACAAAAATGACAAAAATGACAAAAATGACAAAAATGACAAAAATGACAAAAATGACAAAAATGACAAAAATGACAAAAATGACAAAAATGACAAAAATGACAAAAATGACAAAAATGACAAAAATGACAAAAATGACAAAAATGACAAAAATGACAAAAATGACAAAAATGACAAAAATGACAAAAATGACCAAAATGACAAAAATGACAAAAATGACAAAAATGACAAAAATGACAAAAATGACAAAAATGACAAAAATGACAAAAATGACAAAAATGACAAAAATGACAAAAATGACAAAAATGACAAAAATGACAAAAATGACAAAAATAACAAAAATTACAAAAATGACAAAAATGACAAAAATGACAAAAATGACAAAAATGACCAAAATGACAAAATTGACAAAATTGACAAAATTGACAAAATTGACAAAATTGACAAAATTGACAAAATTGACAAAATTGACAAAATTGACAAAATTGACAAAGTTGACAAAATTGACAAAATTGACAAAATTGACAAAATTGACAAAATTGACAAAATTGACAAAATTGACAAAATTGACAAAATTGACAAAATTGACAAAATTGACAAAATTGACAAAATTGACAAAATTGACAAAATTGACAAAATTGACAAAATTGACAAAATTGACAAAATTGACAAAATTGACAAAATTGACAAAATTGACAAAATTGACAAAATTGACAAAATTGACAAAATTGACAAAATTGACAAAATTGACAAAATTGACAAAATTGACAAAATTGACAAAATTGACAAAATTGACAAAATTGACGAATTTGACAAAATTGACAAAATTGACAAAAATGACAAAATTTTAAAAATTTTCAAAATTGACAAAATTGACAAAATTGACAAAATTGACAAATTAGACAAAATTGACAAAATTGACAATATTGGCAAAATTGACAATATTGACAAAATTGACAAAATTGACAAAATTGACAAAATTGACAAAATTGACAAAATTGACAAAATTGACAAAATTGACAAAATTGACAAAATTGACAAAATTAACAAAATTGACAAAATTGACAAAGTTGACAAAGATGACATAATCGACAAAATTGACAAAATTGACAAAATTGACAAAATTGACAAAATTGACAAAATTGACAAAATTGACAAAGATGACAAAATTAACAATATTGACAAAATTGACAAAATTGACAAAATTGACAAAATTGACAAAATTGACAAAATTGACAAAATTGACAAAATTGACAAAATTGACAAAATTGACAAAATTGACAAAATTGACAAAATTGACAAAATTGACAAAATTGACAAAATTGACAAAATTGACAAAATTGACAAAATTGACAAAATTGACAAAATTGACAATATTGACAAAATTGACAAAATTGACAAAATTGACAAAATTGACAAAATTGACAAAATTGACAAAATTGACAAAATTGACAAAATTGACAAAATTGACAAAATTGACAAAATTGACAAAATTGACAAAATTGACAAAATTGACAAAATTGACAAAATTGACAAAATTGACAAAATTGACAAAATTGACAAAATTGACAAAATTGACAAAATTGACAAAATTGACAAAATTGACAAAATTGACAAAATTGACAAAATTGACAAAATTGACAAAATTGACAAAATTGACAAAATTGACAAAATTGACAAAATTGACAAAATTGACAAAATTGACAAAATTGACAAAATTGACAAAATTGACAAAATTGACAAAATTGACAAAATTGACAAAATTGACAAAATTGACAAAATTGACAAAATTGACAAAATTGACAAAATTGACAAAATTGACAAAATTGACAAAATTGACAAAATTGACAAAATTGACAAAATTGACAAAATTGACAAAAATGACAAAATTGACAAAATTGACGAAATTGACGAAATTTACGAAATTGACGAAATGGACAAAATTGACAAAATTGACAAAATTGACAAAATTGTCAAAATTGTCAAAATTGACAAAATTGACAAAATTGACAAAATTGACAAAATTGACAAAATTGACAAAATTGACAAAATTGACAAAATTGGCAAAATTGACAAAATTGACAAAATTGACAAAATTGACAAAATTGACAAAATTGACAAAATTGACAAAATTGACAAAATTGACAAAATTGACGAAATTTACGAAGTTGACAAAATTGACAAAGTTGACAAAATTGACAAAATTGACAAAATTGACAAAAATGACAAAATTGACAAAATTGACAAAATTGACAAAATTGACGAAATTTACGAAGTTGACAAAATTGACAAAGTTGACAAAGTTGACAAAGTTGACAAAAATGACAAAAATGACAAAAATGACAAAAATGACAAAAATGACAAAAATGACAAAAATGACAAAAATGACAAAAATGACAAAAATGACAAAAATGACAAAAATGACAAAAATGACAAAAATGACAAAAATGACAAAAATGACAAAAATGACAAAAATGACAAAAATGACAAAAATGACAAAAATGACAAAAATGACAAAAATGACAAAAATGACAAAAATGACAAAAATGACAAAAATGACAAAAATGACAAAAATGACAAAAATGACAAAAATGACAAAAATGACAAAAATGACAAAAATGACAAAAATGACAAAAATGACAAAAATGACAAAAATGACAAAAATGACAAAAATGACAAAAATGACAAAATTGACAAAATTGACAAAATTGACAAAATTGACAAAATTGACAAAATTGACAAAATTGACAAAATTGACAAAATTGACAAAATTGACAAAATTGACAAAATTGACAAAATTGACAAAATTGACAAAATTGACAAAATTGACAAAATTGACAAAATTGACAAAATTGACAAAATTGACAAAATTGACAAAATTGACAAAATTGACAAAATTGACAAAATTGACAAAATTGACAAAATTGACAAAATTGACAAAATTGACAAAATTGACAAAATTGACAAAATTGACAAAATTGACAAAATTGACAAAATTGACAAAATTGACAAAATTGACAAGATTGACAAAATTGACAAAATTGACAAAATTGACAAAATTGACAAAATTGACAAAATTGACAAAATTGACAAAATTGACAAAATTGACAAAATTGACAAAATTGACAAAATTGACAAAATTGACAAAATTGACAAAATTGACAAAATTGACAAAATTGACAAAATTGACAAAATTGACAAAATTGACAAAATTGACAAAATTGACAAAATTGACAAAATTGACAAAATTGACAAAATTGACAAAATTGACAAAATTGACAAAATTGGCAAAATTGGCAAAATTGACAAAATTGACAAAATTGACAAAATTGACAAAATTGACAAAATTGACAAAATTGACAAAATTGACAAAATTGACAAAATTGACAAAATTGACAAAATTGACAAAATTGACAAAATTGACAAAATTGACAAAATTGACAAAATTGACAAAATTGACAAAATTGACAAAATTGACAAAATTGACAAAATTGACAAAATTGACAAAATTGACAATATTGACAAAATTGACAAAATTGACAAAATTGACAAAATTGACAAAATTGACAAAATTGACAAAATTGACAAAATTGACAAAATTGACAAAATTGACAAAATTGACGAAACTTACGAAGTTGACAAAATTGACAAAATTGACAAAATTGACAAAATTGACAAAATTGACAAAATTGACAAAATTGACAAAATTGACAAAATTGACAAAATTGACAAAATTGACAAAATTGACAAAATTGACAAAATTGACAAAATTGACAAAATTGACAAAATTGACAAAATTGACAAAATTGACAAAATTGACAAAATTGACAAAATTGACAAAATTGACAAAATTCACGAAATTGACGAAATTGACGAAATTGACGAAATTGACGAAATTTACGAAATTGACGAAATTGACAAAATTGACAAAATTGACAAAATTGACAAAATTGACAAAATTGACAAAATTGACAAAATTGACAAAATTGACAAAATTGACAAAATTGACAAAATTGACAAAATTGACAAAATTGACAAAAATGACAAAAAGATGAAAATAATAAAAATGATAAAAATGTTAAAAATAACAAAAATGGTTTTGGTTTTGTGTGATTTGAACTAGGAAAATTGAAGGCAAGTTTGAGATTTTTTGATACCCGAACGTATGAAAATCATGTGTTTAAAGGGTTAAAATCTTCTGGGACGAATGAGGGTTAATTCCCTAGAAAAAAATATATTTTAAAACAAGTGTTTTAACAGCAGGTGTTTGCAGCAGAAATTTTGCGTTTCGAGGAGTGTTTAACAGATAACCATTTCTTTGTGGGCTAGAATGCTTATGAAAATACTTATTTGTTTGTTTTTATTGGCATTTTCTTTAAAAAAAAATTTTCAACCAGTGCAATCCAAACAAACGGTTCCAAATGCCTCCAACAATCGAATGACACCATTTTCCAGAAATTTGCAAACGTGTATTGCATTATATAAAGCCTCCAGTTTTGACCAGTTATCATTCAAAGTTTAACTCTTGCAGAGAACTGTCTCAGTTGAACAACAATCGTAAAAAGTTATCAAAAATGAAATTTCTCTACGCAGCTGCTGTCGCCATGTTTGTTCTGGTTGCCGTCACTGAAAAGTTCAAGGTAAGTCAAAATACATTCAATTCGCTTAGTTAACACTCAGAACGAATTCCACAGACAATTTGACCTGATTCTTGATTCAACAATGATCAACCTTTTTTTCTCTGTTTTATTTATTCTCAGTGGTTCAGAACATACAGATATTAGTAAAATGTATAACAGCTTTGCGGTCGTCCCGGGATCGAAACAGTTTTTCAGGACCTAAGGAAAAACTTCCAACGGATGTTGCCTCGTGAAGAGTTGTGTAACGTGAAGAACAATTTTTCACCGAATTAAATTAATTATGAAAAATTATTCGGAGTTGTTTCTGTTAAATAAAATCATGGATTGATCGGAAAAAATGGTGATGTTTTTTTTCAAAACTTATATGAGAGAGTTGGCGAGAAAAATTCAAAAAATAAACAAGTCTCTCGCTGAAACCACCTTTCGAATTGACGTAAGGAGAATGTCACAAACAAGTTTTGAAAAATCACCAAATCTCTTTTGAATCATTCCAATACTTCGCGATTTTCAACAAAAAGTTTCAATATATAAAAAGATTATATTCTTGACATTTGGAAGAAACGTTTCACTTTAAGGCGGATTGAGTTTGTTTAGCTTCTAGTTTCAGTTTATTTTTCAATCGATGAACTAATTGGTCTTTGAGAAGTTTTTTTTTCGCCTTAATTTTAACTGGAATATTGTAAGTTACATTAGAACTCTAATAAAAAGCCACGTTTTTGAAGAAATTAAATTTGAATTTAATGTTTACGAGACACATGCGATTATTCTGGATAGTATCATTCATCAGAAATGTCTTTCCTTGTATCGGTTTTATGAATGGTTTAAAGGATCAACAATTTTTATCTACTACCTTGTTCAAGGAAAAAAAAAGGTTTTTAATTCATTGCATATAATCACCAGCGTTTTTTAGCTTTGGAAAAAAACAGGAAATCTTTCAAACTTTTGATAGATTGTTTATGTTTTGTTTCAGGTATCAGAATGGGGGTCGGCTTAATAGGCATAAACATGTTTTTCTTTCTTTCCTCCTTTTCATCTTTTGATAATATGCAATGCAATAAATGCATGAAAATTTTCAAAGAAATGTTTCCAATTAGTTTCGAATTTACATAAATAGAGTTTTAAAGATATTTCGATATTTTTAAACAATTTGTGAAAAAACACCAACAGTATGTCGAAAAGATAACAAAAAATCATCATAAAACGGTCTTCAAATTATGAAAAGTTACCTCGAATACTTCAACAAGTCTTTTCAAGGCTTCAAATATGATTCGGAACCATCACAAAGTAAATTTAAG
>NC_073691.1:22652452-22702452 GCF_029784155.1 Uranotaenia lowii | reverse complement strand
GAGGGAGGGGTTTGCCAAATGTCCACGCTTGGCCACGGAGGGGGAGAAGGGGGTATAAAATCTCAGTTTTCTGTCCATGTGGTATCTGAACAGCCCCCATGTGAATCAATCTTTTCGTCCATTTTCTAAACTTTTAATTTTTCCCAATAATCTATCTTTTTTTTTATCATATCTTTATATTAAACTATATGCGCTTCTCGTTGGTCTGAATAAAAGAACTATTTTCTCGTTGTTACTTTAAACTAAAACTATTGGATTTGGTTTAGTTGTTACATTTAATAAATACGTTATATAAAAATTTAAATAGTTTCAGTCTAAGACAGTATAAAATGCTAAGTTTTAATTTAAAATTTTCTACGGCTAGTGGTTGTATAAATATAATTTTCAATGAAATTTCCCAAAAAAAATGAGATCATGAGGTTCGATAAAAATACAAAACATTTTATAACCATTGAACGATGGCAATTGAAAAGCATTTATGTAAGTAAACTTAAATGGTGTAGTAATCCAAGGATATATTTTTTTTTTCATGTCAACCACCATCAAATATCCAAATCCGCCTTCCAGCTTTAAATATATTACGCCTGATTGTATGCAGCTGCAGAAGGAAACCTAATTGAAAATAGCAAAAATTTATGTTTTTTTCGAATAAAAAATTCTACCTTACCAATTGTTGGGTCTTTCCCAAATTTTGAAGGAACGTTAATTGACTACTCTTTTAACAAACTGCAATTGAAAATGTGCATTTCGCACGAGTTTTCATTCAAAAATATGTGAAATACTCAGAATAGTTTTTGGAGTAGTAAAAAATTGACCTTTTTGGATGTCGATTTGCGATGCTTCACGGCACATACACATTTTCTCCAATAGCTCACAATAATCTCTAAACCTTCTACTTCAAATCTGTATCCGTCATTTTCTGAAAATCCTAACCAAATCAAAGAAAATAATGATTTATTAGAAGCTAGTATTTCCGCCCGTTTGTTTACATTTTCTTGCACACACACGACCTGTCAAAAATTAGCTTCGAAATCGCGAATGGCAGGAAAAAAAAACGGAAACAGGAAACAGACGCAAGGAGACAGACAAGACTGCTACTCCGAGTGTCGGGAGAAAGGACACGGAATACTCCTTGTAAGCAACTTTTATGAACTAAAACTAGGGAGAGATGGATAGGAAAAAGGACGGCAAAAAATGGACGTTGCACGTGGTCCTCCCTGAAAAAGCAAGCAAGCCATGCTTTCAGAATAACAAAACTGAACCAAAGCAAGCCGTTTCTCGTTCCGCTGCCCACGGCCAACTGTGGGGAAATTCGAAATTTCTGGTGTAGGAGCACAAACAGCCTTCGGGAATACTCAATGCTCACGTGACACTTCGACGAATGGCGGGCGGAGTGGAGCTTTTTGAGCGCCGGTGAGTGACCGACGAAGTTCCGGTTTCCGGAGCTTTTAACTGCTACCATACTCGTTCGTTTTCATTCAAAATTACATAATCGTTGAAAATGCATGGGCAAAGAAAAACGGTCCAATCAGTTATTCAACCTGCTGCTGCCCAGCGCTTATGTCACAACAACATTTTAGAGGCCGTGTTTTTACTCACTGTGTTTGCTATTTTTCTGATCAGCCAAGATATGTTATTAGAAAATGTACTCTTTTCTCTTTTAATCTTTTGCATTACTGTTAGCTTTTTGAGTCTTTCTAAGGTTCTTTCACTTTTACTATTTTTATTTTACTTTTATTTTCTCATTCTGAGAGGTTTTCTAGCTTGTGATTTGAATTTTTCTTTTCTTTGCTTATTTTGCATGTTTGTGATATGTTTATCTCAAAGGACTGTATTAATAGAACAGAATTTAAAATTTTCAAAAAAAATTCTCATTCCTGACCTCAAGTGACTTTTGCTTACATCTAAAGGTTGCTTTAAAAAAAATTGACGTTCAGGTGGCGCTAGTACAAAGTTTAAAACCAAACAGGAAACGTGTTTCCGCGTTAAGCGTGTATTTGAGAAACAGGAAGTGAGACCAGATTTGAAATATTTTGTTCCATTTAGGTAAATACCAATTTATTGAATTTTAAGCAAAACGTTTCAGTTTTCAAGGAACCCTAAGTTTCAATAATGAAATTCATTGAAGATGTTATTCATTAATTGAGGATTTCTTGTTTTGTCACCTTTAGTCTAAGAATCAAATTTTCTTTAATTTTGGTTTTCACAATTTTCTTCTTCAAAATTTCTTAAGTCTCTGTTTTTTTCCATTTCAAATAATCTGGTAACACTGTCTGCCAACTCGGAAAGATAAACAAAAATATTATCAGCTGTTTTTCGCCCGCATGCAATTTGTACCGGAATTCATAAGAAAGATCGCAAATTTGTCCGCGATCAAGCCTCCAGAGAGCTTAGCTCAGAGGTGTTTACACGGTAACTCCTTAATTTAAATAAACATATCTAATCGGTGATCTTAGCATTAAGTGATAATCCGATTTGAAAATGGTTTTCGTAAATTTTGAGGTAAGTGGAAAGTTTTGTTTTGATTATTGCAATTCAAATTTTTTTTTTCTCGAATGTTTCTTTTCTTCGTCAGAACGACAAAAACCTCCCATTAAACGAGCTGCACTTGGATGTGAACGAGGACGGGATCAAGCGGAAGATTCCTGCTTTGGTAAGGAGGCCAAAATTTTGATTCTATTTAGAATGATTACAAAAATTGGAATTGTTGCTTACATTTTTTGATCTTTTAGCATCAACGATGGTCCGAAGCCAGGTGCTTTACCAAGTATGCTTCCTTTCCGATGAAGGGCGGTCTCGTCGAGGAGGGAGCTACCCTCGATCAGTGGATCAGTGAGACGGAGTGGTTCGTCAAGGATATTGAGTGGTTGCTGGGACTGGAGCATTTCCGGTGAGTACCTACTAGTAAATATTTCGAAGTTTTGGTATTCAAATAATAATTGATGATCGTTTCTAGATTAACTTTAAAAAAAATAGGGGAACCTTATTTTGTTTTGAATCATTGTCACTACGCCTAAATTGATCACGTGCAAATAGTGATTGCCGCCGACCGTGGCCTAGAGGATAGCGTTCAAGTCTTCTAAGCCAAATGTCGTGAGATCAAGTCTTGGTCACGGCAAACATAGTACTCTTTCTGTGGGTTGGTGGTATTAGCATTAGTAAAATGCTAGCCATTATATCCTTGAAAGATGTACGCTTAGTCTTAAGTAGAATTTAGATCTCTTCAAAGAAACATGAAGTTTCACTGAGATCCTATATGTGTGTGTTCGTAATAAATATATCTGAGATACCTAATTACTAAACAGGCACCGCAAATAGATGCACTGATCGATCAAACATACAATTGTTCTTTCACGTAGCACGTAAATATTTCTGTTCACCTTTAAATTTTGTATTTTCTTCAACTTCTGATCTTCTAAAATACTTCATTTCAAAAAAGGTAAAAGAAGTTAACATCTAGAACCTTTGAATTCAGCTCAGATTTCTTTATCTGCTCTTTTCGAGTGATTCGAATTTGGAAAAAAAATTGTGGAAATTCATGCAAATTTTCATTTTTATTTAGTCCCCACAGCTGTTTTACCACAACTGTTATCAGTTGGTTCCCCTACAAAAATTTCAAAAACATTTGTTTAACTGCAAATGGCTGGTGCAAAAATTTAAATTTCGAGAAACCTCGAACTGATGACGAGTCTTTTTTAGTTTAAACATGCAAATGTTAAATCGTTTTTAAACAAATATTGCAGATAATAATTAACGCTATTCAAAAGCAAACAAACTTGTCTAAATATTTCCGACAATCGAATGAAATTGTTTAAAGAAAAAAAAACTTTCCCAACTTAAAATGCCATATAAAATGCCTCCAAATCAGTGGGTTGTTATCATTCAAAGTTTCACTTCACCAGAGAATTGTAGCTTGCTTGCCCAAGAACTGTCTAAAAAAAATGAAATTCCTCAACGCAGTTGCTGTCGCCATGTTTGTTCTGCTTGCCGCCAGTGGAGCATCAGAAGCGGCTGCGGGCTCGATAGTGAGTTCATCTCAATTATGTTATAATCCTTATAACACTTCATTAAATTTGTGCCTGTTTTCCTTATTTTCAGAAACGGTCATGGAAATACTAGTACAAATGACGTTCCTGAACCGGAACCGTTTTCATGGGACCGCAGCAGAAACCACCAACGAAAGTTATCCTGATGTCATCTGAAAGTTTCTGTTAAAATAAATTCATGAATCGATCCGGCAGAAAAGTTGTGTTTCTTTCCTTTAAAAAATCAAATTATCTGATGAAAAATGAATCAAGGAAATTGAAAAAAAAATCACCCTACAATCTTCATCATCCTAGAATCAATCTCAACTAGCATTCTGATGCTGATTTTGATTTTGGGATCTAAATTCCACGAAAGCCCTAATAGACTGAGACGCAGTTTTTGGCAATTCATCGATTGACCTGATGACAATTTCATTTTGTAATGTGTTTTACCAAAATTCTCAAAACTGTTCAACTTGTTTAAACTGTCAAAATTGTCAAAGTGTCAAAATAATCCAAATTATCAAAATTGTCTAAAATATCAAAATTCTCAAATTTTTCTAAGTTGTTGAAATTGTCAAAATTGACAAAATTTTCAAAATTATCAAAATTGACAAAATTTGTCAGTTAGTGTTAGCATTGTAAAAATTGTCGAAATCGCTAAAATTTTCCAAATTGTCTACATTGTCAAAGTTATCCAATTATCAAATCAATTTTTTTTATTAAATTGTAAAAAATTCCAAATTGGTTACAATTGTCAAAATCGCCAAAATTATCAAAATTGACAAACTCATCCAAATTGTCAAGTAAAAATGCTTTGAATTTTTTTCTTAATTGTCAGTATTGTTCAATTTTTTACAAAAATTGCAAAGGATGCCATTGTTGACATTGTTGCAAATTTGCAGCTGCACAAAAAGAAGGGTAAATATAAAAGGAATGTAGGTTATTGTGATTGTCGGCTAGAACTATTTCGCATTGATACCGATAGCGACCTTTGCTTTCATCTGTCGCAACTCGATTGATAAGTTCAAAGAACTTTCCCAGCCCCCGTAAGCTTTAATCGTTAATCAATGCTAGTAAGTAAAATCCTCGACCAGTACAGTTTTAAATTCCCATCGAGTAACATCCATCAGGAATATGTTTATCCTGTTGGCAATTTTGTGCTCGATCGTTGCCTTAGGAGTAGTTTTCATCAACCGGAAGCTGAACTACTGGCAGGACTTAGGAGTCCCTCAACTACACCCAACATTCCCGTTCGGGGATTTCGGACCGGTCATCCGGAGGCAGCAATCCCTCCCGGAGTTCTATAGGAATGTGTACTACCGCACCAAACATCAACCGATTATAGGGTTGTATACGTTCTTAAAACCAACTCTGCTGGTGAATGACCTGTCGCTGATTAACGATGTGCTTGTTAATGATTTTTTGCACTTCCATGATCACGGTTTATATGTGGACGAAGATCGGGATCCATTGAGTGGGCACCTATTTGCTTTATCGGGGGATCGATGGCGCCAAATTCGAAACAAGGTGACTCCATCGTTTACCCCGTTCAAGTTGAAGCAAATGTCAGAAATTCAGTTCAAAACTGCTCAGAAGCTGCGAGTTTACATGGATAGATTCGTCAAGAGTCGGCAACCTGTAGAGTTCTACGATCTGGCCGTTCGATACACCATGGAATCAACCGTCTCGATATTATTCGGTTGCGATGCTAATTGTATCGAAAATCCGGAAGACGATTTCCTGCGAATCGGTAAGATGGCAGTCGAACCTAGCTTTTCAAACAAGGTCCGATGGTTCCTGAGTTTTATGGCCCCTGACTTGATTAAAGTGTTCCGGATCAAACAGTTTGCTGCGGACTTGGACCGATTAATACTGGACGTAGTTCATCAGAGCGTAAACTTAAGGGAACGACAGAGATTCGTTCGAAAAGACGTCTTCCAGTCGATACTACAGTTGCGTAATTCTGGCCTGGTTCAGGAAGGCGATTCCTGGGAAGTGGATTCTTCAAATAAACACAAAACCCTCACCGTTAATCAGGTGGCGGCAGTTTTATTTACGTTTTTCATCGGAGGTTACGAAACAAGTTCATCCCTGATGGCTTTCTGTATCTACGAGTTATCCCGAAAACCGGAATACCAACAAAAAGTTCAAGCAGAGATCGATCAAGTTTTAGAACAGCCACCAGTCGGCGTTCTAACCTACGACAAGATCATCACCATGAAATATCTCGAATGCTGTGTCCGTGAAACCCTGAGATTGTTTCCACCACTTTCTTTCCTGAACCGGATCTGTACCAAAGACTACCAAATTCCAAACACAAATATCACCATCCAAAAGGGAACCAACACCATTGTACCAATCTTTGGAATTCAACGAGACCCGGATATCTACTCAAACCCCTCCAATTTCGACCCCGAACGTCCGGAGCGTTTGGATGACGATAAACCCTTCTTGTCCTATGGAGAAGGTCCAAGGCAGTGCTTGGGAGCTCGGATGGGCAAGCTGCAGGCGATGATTGGACTGGCAACACTGCTGGCCGAGTACGACTTTCGTCTGGCGGATCCGGCAGATCAGAGGCGAGGTGCCCGACTCGATCCGAAGTGTTTCCTTGCTATTCCGCTGGGAGGTGTTAGTGTGGTTGTCAACAGAAGAACTAAATTAAGTGATTAATAATTGTTTTGAGTTAAGTTATTGTCTTCGAAATAGCGCAAAAATTATCCAAAAACGATCAAAATTGTTTAAAATCGAACACATCTACAGGTATGATCTCAGTGAAACCTCATGTTTCTTCGAAGAGATCTAATCTACTTAACACTAAGACGTACTTCTTTCAGAGATATGATGGCTAACATCTCGAAAATGCTAAAACCACCAGCCCACAGAGAGTCTGGACCAGAGTAATACTTTGTATGCCGTGACCGAGAATCGATCGCATGACCGCAGACTGAGAAGATATGAATCCTCTGTAAAAAGAGATTTTAAGCTCAATTTAAAGAAATTTAACTTTTGAACTCATCAGATCGAAGATTTTGGATTTTTTTCATTTTATCACTTGAAATCTAATTGAACGTCATCTGCGAAAATGTAAACTTCGCAATGAATCAGAACATTTGGTAAATCATTTATATACATCCTGAAGAGAATCGGACCCAGTCTAAAACCTTGGGATACCCCTGACATGATTGGTGAGAATGTAGAGTACTGCACGCAGAGAAAACTTGGATTTTGAAACAAAACAAAACTGACTTTTATTCAAAAAATTCATTTTTTCGATTCAATCTCCTGTTTTCTTTGAATCAATGAATTATGGTTTTGTTTCAAATAAATAATTTTTGAAAGAAAGAATTAATTTTTTGAATCGAATAATTTTGGACTTTGATTTTAAACAAATTCTTTGATTCAAAAGACATTTGTTCAATTGCATATTTATTTGGAAACAAAGTAAATTTTCTTTCAGCCAAAGATAAATGTATTCAATGCAAAGGAATAATTTCTTTAAATAAAAACTTCAAACTTAGAGGGTTTTTTGCATTGAAGAAGAATTTGTGTGTGAAAATGTGGATCAGAGTTAGCTTAGTTAGGAGGATTCAGGATAAATTATGGTAAGTTTATGTTAATTAAAGAATGAATATTGAAGATTTTCAATAAGTGCTTGAAATTTTACAGGACCACGGCCGATAGATGGTTTTCCAAGTCCCTGGATGACTCAACCGAGGTGACACCGCTCCAATCCAGCGATCAGGTCCACGAAAATAAACCGGATGATTCGATTAAAGTGAACCAGTGTGTGACCCAGTGTTTCATTTATTTGTGAATAAAAATAAATTTTAAATTTGAAATTCTTTCTTTTTATTATTTGAAATTCCTAATAGGAATTTCAAAACAACAGAAAATAATGCTTCCAATTGGAATAAATAGAAAATGGTTCAATGAATGAATGCTTTTAAATCTAAATTAAATTACCTTGTGGCAAAAAAAAGCAACTTTGAATCAAAAGAAACTGTTTTTTGTTTCCAAGTATCAATATTTTGAATCAAAGATTTTTCAAAAGAAAAATTCTTTAAAACAAAAGAAAATGCATTTGAAACAAAGAAATTGTCATTTATCCCAAAATCAAAGGAAATTTTCCTTTGTTTTCGCTGCACTTTCCTTTGAAATAAAAAATCTTTTCGCTGCGTGTGTTTATTATTGAACACTGACCGAAATCGATTAGATAACTATGATCTCATTAAATTGATCGCGGAAGTTCAAAAGCCGAAATTATTCGAAAGATTCTAAAGCAAAACACTCTGGCTTATACAGAGACCACATGTTTCAAATAGTTTTTTAAAGGTTTGATTGAGATATTCTGTTAAAATATTTGTATCATTTATCCTTTAAAACGGACCCCCATCGATTACATTATTAAGTTCCCTATTCGCCACACCTATCGGTGACCAAATAGTTATTATGATTTTCAAATATTTTCTTTCACGCACAACCGAACTATTTTCCGCAAAAGACGCCTAAAGAATTACCGTTATTTTTCGCATTTTGTCGAGTCCCCCTTTTCACTTATACACTCTCAGAACTACACGAATCGCATCAGCACAATAGGTCGATTCACGATGACGTAGTTCCCTTTTGTGGTGATAGTTCGCAGGTCCTGTTTACAAAATTTTACGAACGAGAAGTGGGGTGCGGCGAAATTTTTCTTGAAGCTACACGGTCAAGAAATTTAACTCAAAACTCAGTTTAAGGATAGCGAAAAACAATCAGTACTTGTCCTTTTGCAAGTCATCTTTTATTTAATTTCTAACATACGATGTGGACTTGTCCTCTAGCACATGATGGCTCTAGATATGGTGATCTCATATGCCAAATCGCCATTCCGCCATATTGAAAAAAGTTTTGACAGCTGGCTGTAGTGTTTACGAAAAAAGGGGTCCAGGGATGCCAGGTGTTAGAGATAAAAAATCAGATGGCAAAAAAGTGTGTATGTGCACAAGCCAATCGTAAACGAAAGATCAAAAGATTCAAAACCGTACTGGGGTTTAGTTTATTTTATTATATTTAAATTGAGTTTTCGGAAAAAAAGCAATGATATGAGTATATTCAATGAATTAATTTGTATTCTAAACACTTTTTTATAATAAAATTACAATACAGTTCGGTCTATTCGTATGTTCCGAGAAAGAAAAACTTTTCATTGACCGTTATGATAGAAAGGATCTTAAAGGGTGGAACAAACAACCAAAACCCTAAACCGGATGTTGCTTGTTCCTTATTCTTGTTACCTTATCCAAAGAGCTATTTTGTTTCCCTCCAATCGAAAAGTGTTGGATGAAAATAAAAGTAAATCGGTTCTGCTATTGATAATTTTCATGATTAAATGATAAACGATCAAATCAGAAGAAAATCAGAGCACCTGGCATCCCAGCCAGCCAGCAGCCAGCCGAACAGCCAGCTGTCAAATTTCGGCTCCTCCTCCGCATCCAACCCTCGTCTACTTTTTGCCAAAGAGAGACCACCATATCTAGAGGCATCATGCTCTAGCAAGCGCTTTGTTCAAACCATCTTTTATTAAATCTTATTCAAAGCAATGGGGACTTGTCCTCTTGCAAGCCATTTTTACTAAATTTTATTCAGAAACAATGGAGAACTTTCCTCTTGCAAGTCATCGTTTAGTGAATTTTATGAAATCTTTTTCAAAAGAATGAGGACTTGTCCTTCTGCAAGCCATCTTTTATTTAAAATCGTTAATACGATGTGGACTTGTCCTCTTGCAAGCCATCTTCCACTAAATTTTATTAAAACACAATTTGGACTTGTCCTCTTGCAAGTCATCATTTATTTAACTTCAAACAAAACAATGAGGAATTGTCCTCTCGCAAGTCATTTTTTGTTTAACTCAATTTAAAACCAAATTGGACTTGTCGTCTTGCAAGCCATCTTTGATTAAACTTCTTTTAAAAGAATAGGAATTGGTCCTCTTGCAACCCCTCTTTTATAAAATTTTATTCAAGAAAAATGAGGACTTGTCGTCTTTCAAGCCATCTTCTATTGAGTTTTATTTTTAAAAAACAAGTTGGACTTGCCCTCTTGCAAGCCATCTTTTATTTAACTTCATTCAAAACAATTCTTGAATTAAATCTTATTCAAAGCAGTGAGGACTTTTGTCCTCTCTCTAGCCATCGTTTATTGAATTTTATTTAAAAAAAAAAACAATTTCGACTTGTCCTCTTGCAAGTCATCTTTTATTTAACTTCATTCAAAACAATGGCGACTTATCCCCATCTTTATTCAAACCATTATTTGTTGAATCATTTTCAAAAGCATGGGGACATGTCCTTTTGCAAGCTATCTTTTATTTAACTTCATTCAAAAGAATAGGAACTTGTCCTTTTGTGAGCCTTTTTTTATGAAATGTTATTCAAAACCAATGAGAACTTGTCCTCTTGCAAACTATCTTTTCTTCAATTTTATAAAAAATCAATTGGGACTTGTCATCTTGCAAGCCATCTTCTATTAAACTTCATTTAAAACAATGAAGAATTCTCCTCTTGAAAGCCATCTTAAATTTAATTTTTTTTCAAAAGCAATTAGGACTTGTTCTCTTGCATGTCATCTTTAATTTAATTTTATGTAAAAAACAATTAGGACTTTTCATCTTGCAAGCCATCTTTTATATAGTTTTATTCAAAAACAATGGGAGCTTGTCCTTCTGCAAGCCATGTTTTATTTTTTTCTTCCATACGATGTGGACTTGTTATCTTGCAAGCCATCTATTATTTGATTAAAAAAAACAATTTGAACTGCAAGGCATCTTTAATTCAATTTAATAAAAAAAAACTCTTGCTAGCCTTCTTTCATTCAACTTCATTCAAAACAATGGACTCTTGCAAGGCATCTTTCATTAAATTTTATTCAAAAACCAATGAAGACTTGTTCTCTTGAAAGCCATCTTTTTTGAATCTTATTTAAAACAATGGAGACTTGTCCTTCTTCAAGCCATCTTTTATCTTATTTCATGAATACGAAGTGGACTCGTCCTCTTGCAAGCCATCTATTATCTATCTTGGGAAGAATGACAGCTTGCTGTTAAATTCCTTGAAAAAAAAGAATCTTTTTTTTAATTTCATTTAAAAAAAGTATGGACTTGTCCTCTTGTGAGCCATCTTTTAATCAATCTTATTAGAAACAAATGGGACCAACAAGCCATCTATCATTTAATTTCATTCATACGATGTGGACTTGTTCTTTTGCAAGGCATGTTTTATTCACATTTATTCAAAACAATGGGGACTTGTCCTCTTGCAAGCCATCTTTTATTTAACTTCATTCAAAAGAAGGGAGATTTTTCCTTTTATAACCCATCTTTTATTCAACTTCATTGAAAACGATGAGGACTTATTCTCTTGCAGGCCATCTTTTATTTAACTTCATTTAAAACAACGGGAACTTGTCCTCTTGCAAGCCATCTTTTATTTATTTTAATTCAAAAGAATGGAGACTTGTCCTCTTGCAAGCTATCTTTTAGTAAATTATATTCAAAATTAATGAGGGCTTGTCATCTTGAAAGCCATGTTTGATTAAATCTTATTCATAAACAATTTAGATTTGTCCTCTTGCAAACCATCGTTTTTTAAATTTTATTTTAATAACAATTGGGACGTGTAAGCCTTTTTTTAATCTCACTTATTCAAAACAATGGGAACTTGTTCTCTTGCAAGCCATCTCTTCTTTAACTTCATTAAAAAGAATGGAGACTTATCCTTTTATAAGCCATCTTTTATTCAATTTCATTCAAAACCATGAGGACTTGTTCTCTTGCAAGCCATCTTTTATTTTACTTCATTCAAAAAAATAGGGACTTGTCCTTTTGCAAGCCATCTTTTATTAAATCTTATTCAAAACAGTGGGGATTTGTCCTTCTGCAAGCCATCTTTTATTTAATTTCATTCATACGATGTGGACTTGTCCTCCTGCAAGCCCAACGTTTTATTTAACTTCAAACAAACCAATTGAACTTGTCCTCTTGCAAGCCATTTTTTTAAACTTCATTCAAAACGATGGGGAATTATCCTCTTGCAAGTCATCAATGGGAACTTGTCTTCTTACAAGCCATCTTTTATTTAAAACAATGAGGACTTGTCCTCTTGCAAGCCATCTTTTATTTAACTTTATTCAAAACGATGGGGACTTGTCCTCTTGCGGGCCAAATTTTTAAAAATTCATTCAAAAACAATAAGGACTTTTCCTTTTTGAACAATGAGGACTTGTCCTCTTGCAAGCCATTTTTTCTAAATTTCATTCAAAAACAATGAGGACTTGTCCTTTTGCAAGCCATGTTTTACTTAATTTTATTAAAAACAATTTGGACTTGTCCTCTTGCAAGCTATCTTTTATTTAGGTTCAATCAAAATTATGTGGAATTGTCCTCTTGCAAGCCATCTTTTATTAAATTTCTGTGTCATGGTTTCTTTGAGTCAAATCCGTTCCTCAAATCTGAAATTTAAGTCTTGAATCTGAAATCTGAATCCAAACTCTAAAATTCAATCTAAAATTAAAGTTGAAACCTAAATTTTCTAAATCTCCATTCGACTTTGAGAATCCGGTGTTAACTGAAGTAAAACATTTCTATCGCCGACCTTCTACAATATCAGATCAATCACCTACCTACAGCTAACCCTAACACGAATCCCGTTCTGAGGCGTCAAAATAATTATCTTTGGATTCAGTTCCAGCTCCGATTGGTCCCGCTCGGTAAGCTCAAAATTGAATTTGGAAAACATCCGGGCCAACCCAACCTTAGTTAGAATTTTCCCAAGCCGCATTCCGATGCACGCCCGTGGCCCCTCTCCGAAAGGAGCGTACGGTTTGTCTTTGAGGTTTTGGTCAAGGAATCGTTCTGGCTTAAATTTTAACGGTTCCGGATAGTGACAGGGATCCCGTTGCAATGCACAGACCGGAATCATTATTGCCGTCCCTTTCTTGATGGTGATGTCGGTACCCGGAACCGGATAGTCAATGGTACATTCCCGATTCAAAACCGGAATCGGTGGATATTTCCGAAGGGTTTCATCTATGCAACATTCCAGGTAGCGCATCTCCATCGTCCCTTCGTAACTAAGTTGACCGTCGTACTTGTCAAGGATCTGGTCCAGCTCCTGTTGAACTTTCCTTTGGATTTCTGGATTTTTAGCCAGTTCGTATAGGCAGAACGACATTGTAGTTGAGGAAGTTTCGAATCCGGCCAGAAAGAAACCAAAGGCATGGGCAGCGATTTCTTTTAAAGAAAGGCTTGCAAATTGACCATCTGTCTGGGACACGGTTCCAGAATTCCTTAGTTGAAGGAGTAGCTGCATCATATCTTGTCTGATCACTCCGGAAAGATCCCGATGCTTCGCAGTGCTCTGAACCAAATCGAGGAAGAACTTCTCAACTGGACCAGGCACGAAATTTACCTTCAGGAAACGATTCGCTTTCGGTACGACTATGTTCAGTAGTCCTCGCATGTTGGTCTCAAAACATGGTTCGAACATCTAAGGATGGAACTGATAACAATTCTTTAATCAAAGTAAAGCATAGTTTTGTTTACCTTCTTTCCCATAACTCGAAAAGCTTCATTGGGATTGCTAATGCAATCGATCCTGATTCCAAAAACAATCGAAGCGATGTTATCGATACTGTAACGTGCCAAAAGATCACTGATCTTCACAACCCGGCCGGCTTCAGCGTGCTCTTTCAAATAGCTTTGCAACACCTTGCCACTTTCTTCTAAGGAAGTCAACATTCCCCTCAATTTAGAAGAAGTGAAGATCGGTGTCAATCGACCCCGCATATGCTTCCATCTTTCGCCGGCCAATGAAAACAGATGGCTATTCAGCGGATCTCGCTGCTCATCAACGGGAACCGATTGTCGATCGTGAAAATTCCCAAAGTCGCGCACCAAAATGTTTCTAGCTAGTTCTGCATCGGTGATCAAAAGCATCGGCTGCAACAGGATATAGATTCCAATCACTTTATTTCTGCCTACCCGGTACAAATCTTCACAGATCGCCATAAACGGCGATCGACCTCGAAAGAAAGCTCCAAAATTGCCAACCGGAAATGTTGGATCAACCTGTTCGATTCCTTGGCGCTTCCAATAGCTGGAAGCGTACCTGATACCGTAATAAACCGCGATCAGTAAGCTGACGATCCAAACAAATAATTCCACTTGGGACGGCATTTCGAAACTGACTGGTAAAGGAGATGATTTTTTTTTATTGTTTTACTAAATAACTGCGATCATCGAAAAGGAGGAGAAGGAAAAAAAATGCATTCAATTGCAATCATCTGTGACACTTTATCAGTGGATTCCAACAACAGCTTGCCCCGGGCAGTAGTGAATGACCGTAATATTCTGAGAGCGGCAGTGTGGCATCTATAATGTTTACATACAATGAATATGCTCTTGGTCTCTGAGGATAGGTTTCCTGACAGCTGAAACAAGTGGACAGGTGTTATGCACTCTCCTTCAGTCCCATTAAAAACTGCAATACCTCTACTACTCACCTGCGAAGAGCTGGGCTCCATGTGCTGCTCCTGGTTTCAGCTTGCCTTCCATTCTTGGTTACGCTTTCTTCTAAAGCCTGTCGCTATCTGGAAACTTGCGCCACGCTTTTTTTCGAAGACTTCCGGTCTCTATATCAATTATCATCTAATGATTACAACATGATGCACATTCTCTTAAAAATTCAAAATAAATTTCCGGTAAAAGACATAAAACCTTAGTTCCTTTAGAAATGGGACCCTTTCATTTGCTGATAGCTCGTTTACTAGTACACCAAGGTTTTTTTACACGGCTTTTTTTACATGGTTTTCGGGAATTAACACAGTTTTTGAGAAAAAAGTCCTTTTCAAAGGAAAACACTTAGAATCTACACTGAAGTTGGGAAAATCTTAGCTCGGAGACTATATAAGAACATGAGACCTGAGACCTGAGACCTGAGACTTGAGACATGAGACCTGAGATATGAGACCTGAGACGTGAGACTTTGGACCTGAGACCGGAGACAAGAGACCTGTCACATAAGACCAGAGTCCTGAGACATAAGCCAAGATACATGATTCTTGAGACCTGAGACAAAATACATGCGCCCTGAGACCTGAGACAAACACGCGAGACCTGAGACCTCAGACATGAGAAATAAGACATAAGACATAAAACACAAGACATAAGACATAAGACATAAGACATGAGACCTGAGGCATAAGACAAGAGCCATGAAACATGAGACCTGAGTCATGAGACTTTAGACCTGAGACCTGAGACAAGCTACTAGTGTTAGTACTGCGAGAAATTTGTTTGGCTTCGATTTCAAATTGCGACCTCTCTAGTGAAAGGGTTTGACTTGTAGGTGATGAAAAAAGTAGCACGAGTTCACTAGTACAAGCTACTAGTGATAGTACCGCGAGAAATTAGTTAAGCTCCGAATTCAACTCTCTATCGGTCAAGTGAAAAGGTTTGACTTGTAGGTGACGAAAATTTGTGTCGTGAGTCCGCTAGTACAAGCTACTTCCAGTGATACTACCTAGTAATTTATAGTTCACTTGTGCAAAATTTTGTGGTGATCTGTCAAGCAGTTTTTGAGATAGCGTCTAGTGAATAAGTTTATTTACCAAAACCTTTTGGACAACATATGCGCCATCTATATTGCACACTTTGAACTACCTTTTTTTCTAAATCAAGGCTATTATTGTTGACGTTCTTAATTTCCTGGAGTGCGACCTCCAAAGTCACTCAAATTTTTCTATTTTATCAAAGCTATGGCAAGTTTAGCAGATTGTCCACCTTCTGCAAGAAAACAAAATGATTAACTTTTTATCACTCCATCACAGTTTTCGCTTGATGGCAGGAATCCAGATCCAACCAAACCAGCGTATTAACTTTAATAAACCTTTAAAAGTGCCATGAAAGGATAACGAACGTTTTGGTAGGAATTTTTTTGGTATAATTTCCGTTAATTGTGCCTATCGTTATGTACCACTTATTGATTATTATCATTCACAGATCGTCAGCCAAATTTAGAACTAGATATAATTATTTTTAAATGTTCCCTCGTTCTTCTCCGGAACATTCAGGCGAGGCTTTTCAAAGAAAAATTTCTGACGGAAGTCCGCCAGGTGCCCGTTAGAAAGTTCGTATCGATTTTCTTCTCGGAATTTTTCAAAATTTCATCCCGCTAACGGGTTTACTTTGCGCATGATTTAACCATCGGCAATACCACTTCTCCAATTGAAAAGTTCAGATGGCGCTATGATAAACCCCTTACTTCCCATGCATTCATCATTATTATTTTTATTCAAATTTTAGCTCACTGTTAGATCCTCTAGGACTTCTAGAACGATTGACCACATTAATTTTGATGGCATAGTTGATTCCCTGTTGGGCCTCTCAATCTCCCAAGAGTTTTCACCCAATAATTTTGGTTAATAAATTTACTCATTAGACGGTATTTCACCAAATTTTGCACATGTCAACATTGGACTACTGGTAGCAAATATCACTGAAAATTTCAACTGTTTTCATCGATTCGTTCAAAGGTTACTCACAAATGAAAGTGTTGCATTTTTTTCGAATACAGTCCTTATACAAACGCTGTCAAAAATGTCCACAAAGTTCAAATCTAGTATTGGAGTGAAGCACATGATCGGCAACTACGGTTAAGGGTCATCAGGGAAGTCAAGTCTCATACCAGAATTTTTGAATTTTTAATCAACGAAAAACAAAGTGTAGGTCGCTGAAATTTCCAACAGTTTTTTCTCCGACGAGCTGAAAGTGTTGGCTAGTCATGAGCCATTCAAACCTAACCTCAAAAAACCAATTTTTGCTAGTTTCAGAGCTCGTAAGCTGTTTAGTCGGTTTCGAGGGTATGAGACAGATGATTTCTGAAGGACGACAAAACTCATGAAAAATCCTATTTCAAACAAATTCCAGCGTTAAAATCCTATAGCCTGCTCGTGGCAAGGTTCCTAGGATATTAAAGTACGTAATTGCTAGTTTTTTTTTGAAAAAAAATTTTTTATCATTCGTGAAGATTCTGGTCCTGTGGAAATAATACAACATTTTTGAAAACGAAAACTTTGGTTTTTATAAAGCTTTTATTTCCAATTATTGTTTTTTTTTATTCCGTGAGTTCACCGAGTTTTTTTTTCAGCAACCATGATGTTTGATGAATGATGATTGCATTATTGAGATATGATCTGGTAAAATTTATAACATAAAAGCTATGTTTTAACCATATTATGAGCATCTTTTCTGCTGCCAATAAAGATTTCAGGTGAAATGTGTAAGTAATAGAATCTTGAAATACATTCGCCTCGTCAAGTTTTTAGTGTAAGGAAACATTTATTTTAAAAGGACAAAATTAAATCTTGAAATCTAAGATGGTGGTTTCCAATTAACTTTAAAATGTTCTAATTTAACTCAAAAACAACCCAAACAACCAAAAATCACATATTTACTTGAATGAAGGCTTTAAAAGTTACATATTGGCTGACAAGGAGAATAAACTGCCCAATCCCTTTGAGTGAACTATATGTACTCATTAATGAACTTGGAAGTTGCAAAAGTGATTAATTTGTACGTTTTATGTGACTTATTTTGCCCAATTCTCATTAGTGAACTATATGTACTCATTAATTAACTTGAAAGTTGCAAAAGTGATTTATATGTAAGATGTAAGGGACTCAAGTCACAAAAAGGGCATAAAAGTTTTAGTTTTAGCTTCAGTTAGAACAACATGTAGGCGTGGTCTTGTGGTAGCGTGTTCGATTCTCACCACGAAGGTTGGGGCTCGATCTCCAAGCCGGATAAGTTTTTTTTTTCAATAAGTAATTTGGCACTTGAGTGACCATTCTGATACGATATATGTAGAAAATGTAGAAAAGAAGAAATTGGTCATTTGTCGAGTTTGGAATCCGAAGTGTGGCATCATGCCGGCACCATGTACTGAACATAGTAAATAGTCAAGAGAAGGTGATAAGAACCGATGCCAAGAGTGCAATTGAGATAGAGAGATAATTTTTTGCTCATTTTAGGATTTTTGTAGGCTGAAGTAAATGGCCGCTGGAAGCTGAATAGAAGGTCATTAAGACTTGTTTTGGAATTTGAAAGTATCAATAACAACCTAAGTTTCGAGCTGCATAGAACGTACTTCATATCAATGATGGGCTGAGTAAGCTTTCTTGTAGAGTAAGGTGGGGTAAAAGTACGTTTTGGGATTATCACAAGCTGAGAAAAGCAAAATTCAAAACTCTAGCGTAGATTGATAATGATTCAGAAAACCTTCATCCAGACATTTTTTTTGTTGAAAGAGTTGAAAGAACCCCGAAAAATGAGGTAAAGTAGCTTTTTGCATAAATGATGTAATATTTAGAATAACGGAAAACATATCCCAAGTAACAATTTTAGCTTTATTATGGTCAGCAAAATTTCGTTTGGACTATAGCATTAATCTTCATAAAAAGCTAATGCGCAATCTATAACATCTCCTGGACTCTAATAAAGCCAAAATCATTAGGCTATTTGGCCCTACCCTAGAAACGTCACCAAGACATATCATTATTGGTCATCAATGTTGGTCACCAAAGCTTTGAAAAAGCTATTATTAAACATGTTAGAAATTTTGGTTTTTTTCGATTCTGTGAGCTGTCTGAGTTTTTTTTTATTTTTTCCAGCAACCATAATGGTTGATGAATGATGATTGCATTATTCAGATATGATCTGGTAAAATTAATAGCTAAAAAACCAATGTTTCAACCATATAATGAGCGTCTTTTCTACTGCCAGTCAAGATTTTAGGTAAAATGTATATGAAATAGTATCTTAAAATAAATACGCCTCGTCAAATCTGATGGTCAATCATGATGGAATTGATGAAAAAAAGGCCTGAAAAAATATTTTCCAATGCTTGCATTGTGAATCCATCAACATGGCGTCATTTTGTGCCCTTCGATTTTGCAACCAACATGGCGTGAATCAATTCATAGTTTTATTATGGTTTAATGATGACCCCAAAAAAGCTACACTCAGAAAAATACTATTATACATGCCATAAGATTCTCTTATGAAGTGGCGCCATAAGAAAAATCATTGAAATTCATAAGATTCTCTTATGACGCGAATGAATTCTGAAATGAACACTAACTTCAATGAGCGGTTTTTGCTTTTCATAAGAGGATCTTATGGAAACATGAAATGTCACGTATAATGATAAAAATTCAAGTTATTTGTTGTTTACTATTTATTTTTCGTCAAATTCGTTTGAAATAACATCATGGATGCACTATGCTCACCATCAGCAGTAAATCGACACCCGGTTCTAATAAAGTTTTTTTCCGCATCCGGTTCTTTGCGCTTTGTGCCGGTCAGTATACTGTATATGCTGAAAAGTAAACCAAAAATGTATTTTGAGTTTGCAAATATATTCAACGTTAGCAAAAATTTAAACTTAAACTAAAACTTACCATTTAAAATCACATTCAACTATGCACTTAGGAAGACATATAATTTAACAAGAGTTCTTTGGTTTTTGATGAAAAAAACTGAAGGAATTAATGAATGTGTTCATTTTATTTTCACAATGCCGTATCTTCTATTTTTCATAAGATGTTCCTATGAAACTTGTTAGAATTTCATAAGACTCTTATGAAAACCAATTTTGCACTCTAAAAAGTGGTTCATAAGACGCATCTTATGAACATTATAATAAGAATTTGCCTGAGTGTACGATTTGACGTTTTTCTCGCAAGCCAACCAATTACACGCTAAGGATGAGTTCCTCATTTCTGAGTTGTTAATCATTAGTACAGTAAATGAGGACAGATTTTTTGAATGAAAAGGGATTGGTTGGTAATGACCCGTGGAATAAATCATGAGTTGCAATCAAATTTCGTTGGAATCCAAGATGGCAGCTTCCACTGAACTTTAAAATGCTGTTAATCAATGAAAATCGCATGAAACTACCACAATATGGGTATTGGGTGAAAAGACCAAACGAGTAGAAGTCGAAATTTACTATCATGAAATCACCACATTATGGGTATTGAGTGAAACGACTCAACTAGAAGAAGTCGAATTTCGCTATCTGACGCCATCATCAATCCAAGATGGTATTGGGTATTGGGTGAAAGGGCTATATAAATAAAAGTCGAAAATCGTTGTCCGACGCCATCATGAAAGCCAAGATGGCGGCTGCCGCTCAACTTTAAAATACAATAAATGACTGATAATCGCATAAAACCCCCACAATATGGGTATTACTTCAAAGCGACCAACGAGTAGAAGTCGAATTTAACTATCTGACGCCATCTCAAATGCGAAGATTGCGATTTCCACTGAACTTTAAAATGCTGTAGATGACTTTAAATCTCCACAATATTGGTATTAAGTAAAGGGGTGGAACCAAGAGAAGACAAATTTCGCTACCAAACTTCATCTTGAAATACAATATGGCGGCTTCCGCTTAGCTGTTAAATACTGTTGCTAAAAATCGCATGAAACGCCCACAATATTTTTTTTGGGTTCAAGGGCGAAACCAAGGGAAGTTGAATTCCTCTTTTTTACTTTATCTTGAAATTCAAGATGGCGGCTTCCACTGAACTGTAAATGACTAAAAATCGCACAAAAGCTTTCCAATAATGGTATTGAGTGAAAGGGCTAAACAAGAAGAACCAGACCCTGTTTGTTTTTGGCAACACGCCCAAACTTTTTGTGTTGCCTAAATCGAACGATTTTTTTATCAACTTTTTTTTCACTTAATACTACATTAAAACTACTATTTTTAGACAATTTAGATAATTTTAAATCACTTTTATTATTTTTTTCATTATGTTTCTAATGCATATAGAACTTTTCTTGTTTTGTTTATAGTTTTTGATTTTTTTGCCATTTATGTCATTCTATTATTCCTATCATGCTATCATCATGCGATATTCAATGATTTAGAGCATTTTTAAAGTTTATCGAAAGCTGCCATCTTGGATTTCAAGATGGCATTTGATAGCAATATTCGACTTCTACTCGATAAGCCCGTTCACCCAATACCAATTTGGGTTTCATGTCATTTTTAGTCATTTTCTACATTTTAAAGTTTAATTTTTATTTCAAGATGGCGTCAGATAGCAAAATTCAACTTCTACCGGTTGATCTCTTTCAACTTATACCCCTATAATATGGGTTTTATGCGATTTTCAGTCATTTACAGTATTTTCAAGTTGAGTGATAGCCGCCATCTTGGATTTAAGATGGCGACGGGCAACGAAATTGACTTCAACTCGTTTATTACTTTCACCTAATAACCATATTGTGAAGGTTTCACGATATTTTCAGTAATTTACAGCTTTGAAAATAAAAGCGGAAGCCGCCATCTTGAATTAATGATGGCGTCAAGCAACTTTTTTTTTTCCTACTATTTGGGCCCTTTAACTCAATACTCATTTGGAAAGATATTCATACCACTTTCGGTGATTTCAAGTTTTCAAAGATGTATTTTTTTAATTTTAACTCAAAACCAACACGCATAACTTACCAAAAATGTGTAAAAATTGGAGTTCCAATTCAAATATGTGCTATCTAATCTGAGCGTGTCCTGTTTTGACATCTTGATCGAGAACTGTCACTTACACACTCATCTGGCGCAACCCCTTATAGCGTAGTTTTGATCCGTTATCGGATAAGACTGGGTTAACTCCTTTTTGGTGTACAGGCCTTGTACTCTTTATAGGGTACAAAGGCTATACGTCATATCGTCGGGTCAAATTTACACATTATTTGAAACGTTTGCGCTCTGTGAAGATGTGAGCAGTTTCAAGCGACAAGTAACGTTGCATGCAAGGAATACAAAATGCAAATGAAATGACATATTTTCAAACAAAACATAATTTATTTCTTCGCTTTAAACATTTCACACTTCGCTCGATTTCAGCCTTTTCCGGAGCATGATGATTTCCGCAGCTTGTGGTCACAGGGCAACCTGTTGAGCGAATAATTGATTGTTAATTGATGGTTCAATAATTTATTCGTAGTAAAATGCTTACCATTTACCAGCATAATTTTATCACGAAGCATTTCTGGTTCGGAATCGGAAATCTCCTCATGTGCCCACGCAAAATCTGTGAAGAGAATCATACATATGTTCTAGAAACGAAACTATTTTGACGATAATATTAAAATACTTACTAAAATCCTCCTCCAAACAGTCCAGCGGACTTGCAACAAAACGTTTCAAAATTTGACAACACATAAAACTACCCGTCTTGATGCGTACCCGGGCTTTTCGAAATAATGTGTAATATTGACCCAACAAATTGACCCGTTATTTGACAGAAAATGCGGATTCCTAAAAACGGGTCAATTTTACAACTTTCAGGTGTTCCGCCAAATGAGTGTATAGTTTTATGGCGGTTTAATAATCAGGCACTGAGTGCTATTATAGAACATGCAAAAGAAAGCTTGGAGCAAACTTCTAAGTTTGTGTTTTATTATAGTTTAAAAAGAGCATTCATAACTCTTTCAAAATAACTAAAACAGTATGTTTAATAAAAGTTTTATTAGCGTTTTCAAAACCATCTGAAAATATATGGTCGAAAAAAAATATAAGCATTCTACATGACCATAATAAAACCCTCATAAAAAGAGCTGCACAAAAAATGCCATAATTAAACCATAATAAAACTTCCTAATGCTAGTTGGCTTAATCTGTGTTACTTGGGATTTGAGCAATCAAAATTCTGGCTTCCAATGAAAGTGGTGTTTTCAACCACTATCAAAAATGCCGAAGAAAGAATTTTATGAACCATGTCTCTGTTTTGCACAATAAACTGTGAATCACAAGAAACCTTGAAGAAGCAAAAGTACGAACTGCAAATGGGGCAAAAGTACGAATGATATAATGGGTTCAGTAAAGTAAATCTGAATGGACTTTTTTTTTTAAATGCATTGGAAACATCAGTGCATATTTTTGTTTCTACAAAGACCTGCTCGCGCGAAAAATTGCTCAAATACGATGAGAACTGGATTTCCTAAACCAGTTGAATACATATAGAGAATTTGTGGAGAACTCCGAGTTCGCGCAGTTTGCTCGCCTTTGTTTAGAATTTGTATCAGAAGCGAACACAGAAGCTGCTGCTGTGAGCAAAGATTGATATAGATTAATTTTCCTCTTGACTTCATGCAGAAATGTGGAATTTTCAATGGTCGTACTTTTACCCCACATCATTCGAACTTTTGCCCCAGAGGTGGGGTAAGAGTTCGTTTCGATAGCAGTTAGGCGTTTTAACTACTGTCATCAAATGCGTCGATCGATTATCTTTTACACGCAAATTTCGAGTTCATTAACAGTAAAATATTTAATTGGTAAATCATCTTTTCTCGTAACTATTTTCTTATTCGAGTTTTGGAATGATTCCAAGCTCTTTGTTCAATATATTTCATACTGAAATCAATTGTTTCAATACTAACTTTAGTTCCTTAACACTAATTACTGAACTTTTTTACACAAATGACGAAAAACGTAGATTTATTTTTTTCCTATGGAATGTATGAAGAATCTCATAACAACTACGTCATCATGCCGGGCGTGGGGTACGTTCACGCATGATTACGGTACCCTATAATTAAAATACTCTGAGCGCCCCTAGTTGTCTGATCTGGAATGTTTTGACAGTTCTTTGTTTTGGAATGTTTCCTCTATCAGTGCTGAAAATTTCGTTATGATTAGTTTTGTTTCAAAAAAGTTCAGGTATCAGAAAAGGGGTAGGCTTAATAGCGGCACGTTATCCAAACAAACGGAAAAATTGTGAACACCCACATTAAAAACAGAGGTGTTAAAATCGCGAGTCTACATACTCGCACTTTGCCCTTCTTTGCAGAACGATTTTATTTCGTTAACCTCAAACTGCAATGATGCTATCGAAAGTTCAACTCGGAAAGCATCAGGAAGTAAGCTTCGGGTAAACTCGGCAGGAGTAAACAGCAATCGGGGGAACATCAGCGAAGCGAACGTACAGTTCTGCGAATTCAAAATTCAAATCGTTTTCGTTCGGCAGCCGAACACATCAATCGGACAAAGCATGGGGGCGTGGCTGAAAGTGATAGATACAAGGGAACGGGAAACGAGCGAGAGAAGGGTGCGAGGAATGTGAACTCGGTCCGTCAACGGCAACGATCGCTCGTGGGCATTCGTGTACGGTAAGCTTCGTTCTGTTGTTTTGTTGGTGTGATTTAATTCCTGCGAGCAGCGATGCCACACATACCGATTTTCCGGTATTTATCCCGATTTTTGAGCAAAATTTTGACCAAGAATCGGTATATACCAGGGAGGTGGCAATCTAGTTCTTCTTTCGAACAAGAATCTTCTTCTTTTTTTCTAACCATCGGGAGAGACGTTTATGGTGTTTTCCTCTCACAGCAGTACGAAGTCTCAAAAGTCAAAATTTCAACCAATGAGGAATCAGAATGATTGATGTGTTAGTGTGCTATCAACCATACTTCTCTAGCATTTGACATTTAGTTCGGGTCCTTGACAGCTAAATGTCAGGTTTGTTATGGGCCCACAAAATCGTGGGCCCGTAATTTTGATGGTTGTCAAATTCAATGACAAAGGATAGGGATGCCATCTCCCTGGTATATACCGATTACCGATTTTTGGCAAAACATACCGATTTCATACCGATTTTTAAGATTTTTACTCAAACTTCATTCCACTTCCACATTCCCACTTAATTCAAGCTATCCTCGTAAAGGTCCTGTAGAATGGAGACAAAGTGCGGTAGCTGTCGTGACGTAACTTTGATCTGTACAACTTTTAAAGTATCCTGCAAAGATCTCCACAGCTCACTCTCATAATTCGTTCAGTTATTATTATTATTAATTTTACTTCTGACTTTTCTAACACTTATGTAGTGTTCATTCGAATCTAGAATTCGTTAATTTGTTCGCGCTGTTTTGTTCCTATGTTCTGTTAAATGCTATGCACTATTATGGTGCTCAACTTTAAAGCCTATGGACTCAGCCAAGGCTGATATTTGACCTTCTGCAACAGTAGAAGTGGTAGAAGTTTCTAAAAATCAATCTCAATTGACAATGCTCTTGTCTCCTGAGATGCTAACTCTTCATGGGAAAATATACACCGTTTGAATATAATCCTTGTTCAATTTGGCGCCAGATGTGGTATGTCAAGATTTGAAGTGCAATCAGATACACGGTTTGTCATACCTACGATATAATCGTCAATCCTTCTCCATCTTGTTATCACATGTATGCAGAGATTGCCAGGCAAAATGGGTATTTTCAGTTTTAGAAAAACTATGTGTTTTTGAATCTTTTTCGGAGGAACACCTTCTTTTAGAACACGTTTCTCATTTAATTTTGCGTATATAATGCTTGTGTTTTCATATGACTAATGCGTGATTTTTCAAAAAATAAAATTAATTTTCCATTGGCTGAAAAAAAATTGAAGCAACTACTCTCTCAACTTTCGGCAATCTTTTTTTTTTAATCGCTGAACTCATATCTAATACTAAAAGCTTTGAAAGCTGAAATGGCCAGTTTGGCAGAAAAACCATTAACCAAACGAAGAACATCAACTTGGGCCCATATTTATCTCGAACGTCAAAAGCCATTGGATTTGTAAATGCTTACTAAATTGAAATTTCCTTTAGGTTGGCCTGGTTCGAATTTTTCAAATTCACATCCCACTTTAGCTAAACATCAAGTTTTTACTTAATTTATATGCCTAAACTACGTGTAACCTGAAGGTGCTCGCCATGCCCTTATTTTTCTTAGCAAATGGTAACTTTCAAACTAAATTTCAATTCAATTATGAGTACTGGAAAGAAATACTAAATTCGGATTCTCTGCTGAATTTTCATTTGTGATTTTTGCTTTTCGTCAGAAAAAGCAGGTAGTTTTGAAATAAAAAAAATTGTATAAGTTGTAGCAAACATAAAGTTCTGTTAAATTTTTAGTCAGCTAGTTTAAAACTAAAAATGAACATTCATAAGAGTTCTTAGACTTGCTTTTTATTAGAAGCTTCCAGTTAAAGAAAAGTACGTTAGGAAGTTGAAAATGTAAGCATTTTTGAATATCCACCTCAAATACCGATTTTCATACCGATTTTTAGGGTTTCCATACCGATAAAAGATTTTTTTGGGTTCCAAAATACCGATAGAAATGTGGCATCACTGCCTGCGAGGCATGGAAAACATCAATGCAGAACTGTACTCTTCGTTTTGTGTGCTATCACGTAATGATTGGAACGAAGATAAAATCAATCTGCACACAACAAGCTAAACTCGGAAAAAATCAGCCGAATGATTCTTTCCGAAGCGAGTTTACACACCGCTGATTAAAAACCCGACGTGGTCGGGTTCAAAAATCGCGAAATCGTTGGAAATGGTCTAATGAACCGTGTGCTGAGTTCTCAAACGTGTCCGTGAGATACATACTATCGATCGGCAGGTTCATACCAAGCGTCATAGTGGACCTAAGGATCAGAAAATGCATTCGAAGGTGTTGAGAACGATCAAGACAACCGGGGCAGTCGGACTATGACATCGCCAAGAATTTCAATGGTGCACCGTCAGAAGGATTTGTCTGGGAGAAGGAATACGATCTTATCAGGCCAGTAAGCAACCAAACCGGACATTGAAGCAAAATGTAGTAGCCAAAGTAGGTGCCCGGAAGTTGTACAACAAGGTTCTAACGAAGTACGACGGATGCATTCTCATGGATGACGAAACATACGTGAAGATGGATATTGGACAGCTTCCTGGCCAAAAATTTTATAAAGCCACTGGTCGAGATAATGTCCCCGGCAAGTTCAAATTCGTTTTTGCCGATAAGTTGGCAAGAAAGTGTTTGATCTGGCAAGGTATTTGCAGCTGCGGACGAAAAACCCCGGTTTTTGTGACAAACAAACCCATGGACTCCGAAATGTACAAGGAGGAGTGCCTGAAAAACGTTTTTTCTGTACATTAGATCTCACAAAGGACCAGTAAAGTTTTGCCCAGATGGCAAGCTTCCACTACAGCAAAAAGGTACTACATACAGTGGTATCGGGACAACGAGGTGGATTTTGTCGAAATGGACATCAACCCACCCAACTGCCGTCAATTCCGCCCTATCCAAAATATTGGGCAATTGTCAAGCAGAAGATGAAGAAGAATGGTAGGACGACTCGGGATGCAACAGAGATGAAGAGATTGTGGAAGAAAATGACCGAACAGAGTTGTCCAAACTATAATTCGCCGAAAGTTCGAGATTTCATCAAAACCACATTGGAATGTTTTTTTAAATTATTTTTCCCTCAAAGTGCAATTAATGACCTACATTTTGTGTGCATAACATATTTATTGCGTTTACATAGCTCCGAGATCGACCCGTTTTAATGCATTCAGATTTAAGATCAACTAAGCTTTAGAAGTTCTTCATTTGCGATTTATATACATATTCGATGCATTGCATCGTTTTCAATTTCCAATGATTTATTTACCATAGATTTATTTTTTTATCATTTTTCTTCTACCACTCAAAATGTACACCTTTGTTGTTATACAAATTCTCATGAGATGGTGTTGCGTTGTCGTAAAGTTTATTGGTGCTTCATAATTCCCGTTTTTTTAGACGAACCTTATCTTTTCACTAAACCATTTTCTTTTTGTGATTTGATAAGATAAACTACCGACCCTGACAAGCTGAATCTTATCTTCTTTCGCCTAATTAAACGATTAAAAAAATAGTTCTACCGATACCGTACTTTAAAATTAATTCCATTAATTGGAGTCGGAATGAAGCTGTTCGGGTCCATCACTAATTCCGGCTCGTCATGCCCATGCAACTGGAAGTTGAACTTCGACAACAGCTGTGTTAAGCCGACTTTGGTCTGTATTTTCCCCATCCTGGATCCAATACAAACTCGGGGGCCATCACCGAACGGCGCATAGGGTTTATCCTTGATGCCCTCGCCCTGGAATCTTTCGGGGCGGAATTGCATCGGATCCGGGTAGTATTGGGGATCATGTTGCATTCCTGCTATTGGAAGGATAACTGCCGTTCCCTTTTCGATGGTGATTCCGGTTCCTGGAACCAGATAATCTTTGGTGCATTCTCGGTTCAGAATCGGAACCGGTGGGTACTTCCGGAGGGTTTCATCGATGCAACATTCGAGGTAAGGCATCTCCATCGTTCCTTCATAGGTTAATTGACCACCGTATTTGGCTAGGATCTGGTCAATCTCCCGTTGAACTTTCCGTTGGGTTTCCGGATTTTTAGCCAGCTCGTAGAGACAGAACGACATCGTGGTCGAGGAAGTCTCGAACCCAGCTAGGAAAAAGACAAAAGCTTGTGCGGCGACTTCATTGAGGGAGAAACTTTTAAAGCTTCCGGAACCGGTTCCGGTTGTAGCTTTGGCCTCCCACTGATCGTCGTTGACGGCAACGGTTCCGGTGTTACGTAACTGCAACAGAAGCTGCATCATGTCCTTCCGGATTACTCCGGTTCGTTCCCGATACTCGAGGGTGTCTCGAACCATTCGGATGAAAAATTCCTCTACATCGTCATCGACAAATTTCATCTTGAGGAACCGATTCAGTTTGGGAACGATGAAGTTGAGCAAACCTCGCATGTTGTTCCGGAAACTGGAGGCAAACATCTGCGGACATGCTTTTTGTTAAAAATCTTGAACTAGAGAATCGAAGTTTGCATGAGGAGCTTACCTTCCTTCCCATAGTGCGGAACATCTCGTCCGGATTGTTAATCGAATCGATCTGAATCCCGAAAGCCACCGAAGCAATGTTATCGGTATTGTACCGGGCCAAAATGTCCCGGATCTCCACAACCTGTCCAGCTGCAGCCCGTTTGCCGATATAATTCTGCAGCGACTCGCCGCTATTGACCAGCGTTGGAAACATCCCTTTCAACTTGCCGGAAGTGAACGTTGGAGTCAGTTTAGCCCTCAGATGTTTCCACTTCTCGCCGGCTAGCGAAAACAGATGCCCACTCAAGGGATCCCTTTCCTCGTCAATGCCTGGCCCGCGATCGTGGAAGTGCGCAAAATCCCGAACCATAATATTCCGCACCATCTGCGGATCATTGACGAACAAAATTGGCCTCAACAGCGCATAAGCTCCAAACAACGGCCATTGCTTAGTTTGCTCGTAAAGATTTTCACAAATTTTACCGAACGACCCCCGGCCCCGGAACAAATCTCCGAAATCCCCAACCGGAAACACGGGCTTCAGCTGCCGAATTCCGCGGCGCTTCCAATATCCAAAAATGTAATTGAGCCCGGCAAAGGCGCCCACGAAAATCGCAAACAAAACTACGCTCACCGTAGTCGACATCTCGATTGGAACTGCCGTCCGGAGATTTCGAGGGGCACGCTTCTTGGCTAATTGTCAACCGCGCAGGTACCGAAAGGTGTGCGCGCGTGAAGATGATAATGAAATTTTTTTTCGTTTCCCCAAACAATTGGATTTGTGGGGGGGTTAATTTTTTTTAACGAGTGTGCTGCCGATATCGGTTAGCTTTTGGCTCCATCATGCTGCTTGGTTTATTTCAGCCAGTCATGGTGAGGCTCGATCATAAGTTGTGATTTTGCTCGTGCGGCGTTTAAAAAATTGCCGACTTGTAACTTTGTTGTTCATTTAGAGATCAAGGAGTCTGTTATTACTTTTTTCTGAAGAATTGTTTTGATTTGGATGCTTCCTTGGTACGGTACAATTATTTCTCGTTTCTCTTTCGGGGTGTGGACAGAAATTATTCGTGGACCTGCCAGAAGGCATCTTCTCCTTTGATTAATGGATTCAAACTACGTCAACCCCATTTTAAAATTCGATCTTGTCATGCATGGTCTGGAGGTGTAGGGCATGTACATTGCTAAAATTGTACGAACTACAGTGAGCGAAATAAGAATAGCACCACTATGTGTTTTGCTTGTTTAAATATGAATGATTGAAAATTACGGAAATTTTCTTCCACAGTTTGTTCTGAATTGCTTAACAGATAAATCAAGCATAAGTTTACTTTTTTTGGACGTAGCAATTGGCGTTGAGGACCAAAAATGTTTTTTTTTTTTTTTTTTTTTTGTTTCGATTATAGTCGTTTTACCATCTTTATGGCATTCGCGACTTTATCAACGTTGCAGTTGGCGGATCGTTATTGAAAAACTATCCGGTACAACTGTGTTCGATGTTTACTCTTGGGCTCGAACTCGCGGACATCGGCTCAGGAGACAACAGACTTGCCAACTGAGCCATATCACAAGCCCAACCAAAAATGTGAAAAAGGGGTGCGAAATAAGAATAGCACCACTTGAGTTTTTCAACAAAAACAAGATTATTTAAAAAAATTTACTGTGAAAAAGTGAATAATAATGCTTCTACGAATAATTTGAACAGATAACTGAATTTTAGGAGTTTTCGAGAATTCCAAAGGTTTTCAAAGGTATTAAAAGGGGGTTTTAAGAGATGCTCCTCTAGCGTTAAGGAATTTGACATTTGAGCTGTAAAACTTTATCAAACTGCTTGATTTCTTCATTAACATTCATAAGTATGATGCAAAATGATGAAACATAGATTTGAGGTTGAGTTTGAATCCAAAAAGCAGGGTGGAATTCAAAAATACTAATGTTTTTTAATAGTCAAACACTATTTCTCTAGTTTTAAGTCATAGATGGCCGCACTAACTTGCCATTTAACCAAATTCATGCCCATTTTCAAATATCCGGGATTAATTAGGGAGTGCTGGATGATTTTGGTCACGAAATAAATACATGTACCGTGTGACCGCTTTGGAAATTCTAAGATCACTAAACCCAAAAAAAAAATTAGAATTGCGTCAAGGTCACTAAAAGTGATTTTTTGGACCGATTATCAGAATAAAGTTAAACTTTGCGATAGAGCTTGATGGACCAGACGGCTAGCAGTATTATTGGTATGATTTGCAATTGAATCGGAAATTGAGATGAGCAGGAATTTTGGCGGTTGTACATTGTTGTGCTGGTGATTCTTTTGCAATTCCGGAAAAGCTTTCTGCAGCGTGATTTTCCACAAAACTGTGATGGGAAAACACCTCAAAATGATAAATATGTGCCTAAATAGCCCTGGAAAATCAATATTGAGACTAAATTTGGTTTTAACTGCAAGATAGTGCTGCCATCTATGCCAATTTTGAATTTGGTCCAAGTTATAACTAATTTAGCCGGCACAAAAACAACATAAATATTGGACTTTTTATCACTCCACCACCCTTTTTTGCGTAAAAGCACGATTCCAGATCCAACTTAAACAGAGTACAAACTTTGTGGGACCTATTGAAGAGCTGAGCAAAGGAAACGGTTGCATTTGCAGGCAGTCTTTTTTTGTATTTTTTGCCATTCATTGTGTCAATCCTTATGAAAGACTGAGTAATTTGCAGTTCCCTCAGTTGGTTAGCCTTCTCAAGTACTAGACATTTAATTTTTCAATTTTTTTTTCCTTGTTCACCTCCGGGAAATATAGGCGAGACTTTTCAACGAAAAGTTTCTGGTTGGAAGCCTGCTAAGTGACCGCTGAAGAATTCGTTTTGCTGTCCATTACAAAATTTTTCAAAATATCTCCCCGAAAGCAGTACAAATATTTTGCACGCGACTTGACCACCGTATTTTGTCCATTTTACCGGTGGGCAGCTTTTCTTCCTTGTAGAAATGAAGTCAGGCCTATTTATATGTCAGCTATTTGAGTCATTTGGAAAAATTTGGCTTTTTTATCACTTCCCTTTTTTTTTAATATTTTCGGATTGAGCTTGAAAAAGCTCTCACGTTCCTCTCACTTCATGGAATCAATAATCTTCACTTTCATTCAAATTTTAGCTTACTATTGAGTCCTCTAGTACTTCTTAAACGATTTGCCATGTGAACTTTGGGCAAATAGTTTATTTCCAGCTGTTTTTGGGTCTCCTACTGGGACTTTTATGGATTTTTTTCGATCCTGCACAAAAAACATTATGAATGAAGCATGCCCGCCCAACCAGATAGTCAGCCAGCCAGGCCCTTTAAAGTCTGTTTCACATAGAATCTGGTCGGATAAAATAGATCATTCCGCAAAGAAATAACGTACAACAAAAGTAAAAATGTCATTTTGTAGGGTTTTTATTGCACTTTAAGGGAAAAAAATATATAAAAATAATTCGTCAGCTTTTCGGATGAATTTTCGAACTTTTTTTGTTATATCATCCATCATTTTCTGCACAGTACTGCTGGTAACCTCATTCGCCATCTTGTTCCACCACTTTTCCATTTGAGCGGGTTTTTTCATGGTTCTGCCACATTTCTTCAGTTTGCTCTTAACTATTGCCCAATATTTCTCGATAGGGCGAAAATCCGGACAGTTTGGTGGATTGATACTTTTTTGAACAAAATCGATCTTGTTCGCCTTATACCACTTAACGACATCCCGGCTGTAGTGGCAGCTTGCCAGATCCGGCCAGAACTTCACTGGACCTTTGTGGGACCGAATGAATGGCGAGCTGTACTTTCGTTCGTCTTGAACGTTTTCGCCAAATCACGCAAGGAGATTCCAGGATTATTGTGAACTGATCGAATTACCTTTGCTCGCAGCTTCCGGTCATATGTTCCACTTTTACGCCTGGTTTGTTTTGCTCGATCCACCGTAAGGGTCTCCCGTTAACGTTGCAGCACCGAATTTACAGTCGATTTTGGATATTTCAGGAATTTTGCGATCTTTACCTCTGACCACGTCGGTTTCTCTACGTGAGTGTGCAGAATTTTCTCTCGCTTTTCGCGTTTCATCGTCGATAACTTTTGACTGACTGCTTCAATCTTGATGAAATTTTCACCACTAAGTAAACAAACCATGCGGATCAAAACACTGTCAATAGATTCGCAATGTGACAACTAGGAGCGCTGCAGTAAATGAAAAGATGCGTCCAGATTCTATGTGAAATAGACTTTACATGTGTAAGCTGAAACAATTAAAATTCCTTATAAATATAATTCTATCAACCCAACAACAGACATTTACTGTAGCGGATAATCCAATGGACCCCACATACGGGTGTAGAAATTGATCTTCAAACTTTTTGGCTTTTCGGCTTTTTCTACGGCGAATGGAAAACTATTAACATGTCGCAAGGTCTAACTATGTCACATGGTCGGATATTGTCACATGGTCAAATTCCGTCACATGGTTAGATTATGTTCATAGTCGAGGCATGTTGCATGATTGGATTATGTCACCTGGTCAGAATATGTCACATGGTTGGATTATGTCATATGTTCGAACTGTATCACATGGTCAGATTATGTCCCATAGTGGGTTTGATGAAGTCACATGTTCAGATTATGTTCCATGAAGGGTGTCCACGATGAAATGGCCACACACAAAATTGATTCGCTAAATTCGAGTTTTCATCCGATTGCCATAAAATTTTCAGGGATTGAATAATAACTATTAAAATTCATTTTACCATTTTATTCGTATTTTATTTACAGTCCATACGTTAATGCTCGCATTTTGGCCTTAACCCCGGCCTTAAGCACAACCTGTGAATCAACCGTTTTTTGCATGTAAACCCATACTTTCTTCAGTTGCTCGACTGTCTTCACTATTTTAGGTCGTTTAAGAAGGTGCTGCTTCATAATCGCCCAGTACTTCTCGATGGGGCGGAGCTCTGGAGTATTGGGAGGGTTGAACATTTTCGGCACGAAATTGACCTTATTGTCCTCATACTATTTCAGCCTTGGAGTAGTGGCATGAGGCCAAATCCGACCAGAACATTGTTGGTAGGCCTTCAGTAGAAAAAGCAGCCGCTTTTGGAGACTATTTCATGTACACCTGTCCGTTCATCGTGTCCTGGGTCACAAAAGGTGCACTCCGCTTACCGCACGTGATGATGGCTTGCCAAACTAGGAATTTCTTCGCAAATTTGGACATCTTCTTATCTTTGGCCGTGAAGAACAGGTTGCCGGGGATCTGTTTGAAGTCGGCCTTCACATATGTTTCGTCGTCCATGATGCAGCATTCAACTTTCGTCAGCATGTTGAGGTACAACTTCATGGCACGGGTTTTGGCGGGGCCTTTTGTACCTTGAACGTTCGAATCCCAGCCTTAGTTTTGGCCTTCTGGACAAAACTTCGGCTTAGGGGCAGCTTCATAGCCACATCCCGAACGGAGGCGTTCGGGTTTCGGTTGAAGGCCCCAACTACGCGGTTCTGATTTTAGGTGTTGTACGGAATACTTTATCCCCCACTTCTGGGCTTCCGATCGGTGGTCAATCGTTTCTCGAACCGCTTAACCACTCGCGACACCGTGGAATTCGCGATTCCCAACGTTTTAGCGATGGAACGATGCGAGAGATCCTTGTTCTCGTGATGAGTGCGCTAGATTTTATCACGCACGAGCTGTTCTTTCGACTTCATTTCCGCGAGTTTTGATCACAAAACTTTAAAACTTGCAGGATGTAAACAATGCACTATGAACTAAATTCACCTAAGTTTTCATTAAATTCTACCCAACGGTTAAAAACTGAGAGCAATTTGAAAGTGTGGCAATTTCATAGTGGACACCCTTTACTTAAACCAGGGCATATCTACCACAGGCATGAGGTCAGAAGTCACCAGCCCAAAATATGGCCTAACTCGCCGGAGCAGATGATTCAATAGCTGCTTCAACAACTGAAAACTGCAAAAAAGGTCTTCGACTCTCGGTAAAGAATTGCCGATAAATAAGGTCTTCAAAACTCGTTTAGTGCGACCTCTTCGGCGATGTTGCTAAAATGTAAGAGATTGCTGCGGAGTTAGGTAATCAGCTCCAATTTACAGTTGTTAAGAAGATGTACCAGATAGCAGATGAGTTTCAGCAACGTAGAACTGTTCCACGTTAAAAATATGCCAATCATACCTTAAACACTCAGGAACCTCTCCGCTTTTAAGACGATCTCATATTTGAGCATCTAGGTATTTTTTGTGAAGTAAAAGTATACATTTTCTATATGGGACGGAAATAAAAAAATAGACTTTTTGAGGCAACGTATTGCAACGGTTCATCGACCTTTAATGATTTCTAACATCACACATTTTTCCTCTCATTCCAGCTTCTGGTCCACGGTGGTCCACAACAAGGGTGCGGTTGAGTCGGTGGTTTCCTTTTCTCAGGCCGCCATCCCGTACTACCTGGCCGGGGTCATCCGAAGCCACGGGCAGGTATTCCCCCTCTATTCGGCCGCCCACCGGGCCGTACTGCAGGTCATCTGCCGACTGATAACCCCAATGGAATCCGAAAGCTGTTGGCTGAGCAAGGAACATCTCGGAGATCTACTTTACAAACACTATTTGCTGTCGGTTCCGTTGATTTTCGAATTGCTTCCTGTTTACGGTCGGGATAATGGAAAAGTGTTGAAGCAGATGGTTCAGACAGTTTTCAAACTGCAACCCAAATATTTGCAGGACTTGAGGGTTGGATTGCAGTTTCTGCAAAGTGTGAGTATTATTAAAAAAATTCTAATAATTTCATTGAATCTAATTATTGAACTATCCTTTCAGACATTCAAAACCATTCAGAAGCAGCTGGAAACGGATCGGCTGGACGGGGGTCAAAGTTCCTCGTCGGTCATCAACGACCTGGCCGTCTATACCCTAGATTGCTGCACAACCCTAGCGATGTTGGTGGAGTTCTATCCGGAGTGTCGATCGCTCTGTTCGGAACTGGCCATGGAACAGGCCGTCAGTAACTTCTACGATAACACCTTGGTGTTGCTGTACAAAAATGTTCACGCCATGGACAATGAGTCCCCGTATTTGGTGTACCTCAATGCAGCTAGGATAGAGCTGTTGGCAGCCTTCCGAGAACTAGTGAGTCTACAGTTGGAACAAGTTTTGGAACATCCAGGTGATGGTGGACTATTTCCAGCTGATAAGTACCTCTGCGTGCTGACCGAATGCCTATCGGATCCGGTTTTCGTAAAGGATTATCAACGACATTACCCCGTTGAACGGGACTTGGATATTTTGAGGCAAGGTTGCCCGGGAGTCGATACGTTCAAATTGGACTTCGTACAGAATGCCTACTGTTTTGGAGGTGGAGAGGAAAATGGCTCGATTACTAATGGACATTATAATGACGAGGATGATAACGATAGTTTCGGAGAAGCTGCTGGAGGAGAGTTTACTCAAGAAACTGTTGCTGAAAGCAATCTCCAAGAACCGTTGACCGATGAACAGCAGATTGAGATCAACGTTAGAAAAGTTCTGGACGTCCTTCCGCATCTGGGAGATGGTTTCGTGCGGAAACTTCTCGGTCGATACGACGATGTAGAGCAAGCCATGGCCGCTGTCCTCGAAGGAAACCTTCCTCCAGACCTCGCCGAAGCAGATCCCACTGAACCGTACATTCCTCCGGAAAAGACGGATAAGTTCTTCATCGAAACAGGAATCGAACGCCTAAACATTTACGACGGTGATGAACTTGACATTCTAGTCCACGACAACATCAAGGGCATCATGAAAAAGGGCAAAGGAATGCCGGGTCAGCCGAAAAACCTCAAAGAGATGCTAGACGACAAGAGTCACGTACAACAGCTCAAAAACCGATACCAAGAGTACAGCAACATTTGCGACGAATACGACGACGAGTATGACGATAGCTTCGACGCCATGGCCGATAGTGAATCGAAGAAGATCCGACTTAATAAGGAAATGCAGAGCGCTCTGGTCGATGAACTGGACGACGACGATGAGGACGAATCGGAACCGGAAGAAGTCGCCGCCGCACCAACCAGAAAGCCGATGGACTTTTGTGAAAATCCGGAAGTCGTGCGACAGCGGTACGAACAAAGTCGTCGCAGTAAGTTCCAGGCCAGACATGGTGGAGGAGGACCCCCACCTTCGGCGCAGGCAGCTTCTTCCTCTTCGGGTGGTAAAGAAAGGGATGTGGTCGGTAAAGCCAAGGGACAGGGTCAGGATAAGGAGGTGCTGATCAATCGGAAGCATAAGAACGAGAACAAATCGAGCCGGGCCAACCATAATCGGAAGCAGGGGGCCACCTTTAAAAGGAACAAAGGTATGATTCCGTCTTGAATATTTTCGTTTCGAATGACAGGTTTCGAAATTAAATTATCTACAGAAATTAAACGATCAGCTGGCATTATTTTTGTATCACACAGCCCAGGGATTTTTCTACCTAATATGTTCTAAGGAATTTTGAAATTCTCTGCCATTTTAGCCTCTAGAATTGAAAGAATTCATTGATTCATTCATTATCATTAAAACCATTTTCGGAAATTACCGAATGCTAGTGAAAATTCTTCAGGTATCAGGTATCAGAATGGGGGTAGGCTTAATAGCGGCACGTTATCCAAACATACGGGAAAATTGTGCCTAGCCTTTTTTATCCAAGATTTCATCATTTACCTGGGAAACCTGAAAAACCTATAAAAGGAAGAAATAAATTCAATCTATTTAAGATGGCATAAAGCCTTTCCACTAGGGATTATTAGCATGAAAGCTCTTTTCTACATTCGGTAAGGAATGATAGCATGTCTTTTAAGTTTAATTTCTTAAACTCAGATTCGCTTATAGCGTAAGATCCCAGAGTACGAAAACGTAGACTGGCAAATGAGGGTCAGTTACATATAAGATGGAAGGGATCTTCCACATCTGATTCACAACTAACACATACTGGAGATTCAGCACGCTGAATGTTGTGCATGTGATAGTTGAGTTTACAAAGACCGGAGAGTGCTCTGATCAAGATGCTGCAATGAAATTTATTTAAAGTTAATAAGTAACTCGATATGATTGGAGATGGTTTTTCTGAAAATAATTTTGTTTGGCGACAAGTGTCCAACTCTTCCCAGTATCCTTCATGCTGGTTAGAGGACCAAGTTTGAATTTGGTTTCTGAACCAACATAGCGATATTGGGACAGCCGGCTCTGGTCCGCAAAATTCCTTTTCCGATCCAGCTCTGGCGAGTTCGTCGGCGCACTCGTTTCCAAAAATTCCCTTTTGTCCGGGTACCCATAGAAGGTTATATCCATTGCCTTCAGCAAGTTCTTCGATTGCTTTCCGGCATGCGATTACCAGTTTTGATCTAGAACTGGAAGCACTGAGTGATTTGATAGCTGCTTGGCTATCTGAACAGAAATGGTAAATTGTTCTGAACATATTTTTTTTTGAAGTGCAATTTGCACTCCATACATAATAGCATATAGCTCAGCCTGAAAGACTGTACAATATTTACCTAGAGGTTGAGCATGTTCTATGTTCAACTCGTGACAGTAAATTCCTGCACCTGCACGGCCGTTTGATAATTAACCGTCAGTATAGAATACAATATGAGAGGACATTTGGTCCTCTACGAAACCTGATAACCATTCTTGAAGAATAGGGAAATTTGACTTTAAACCCCATATAGGGAAAACTACTCGAGAGTGTTAAATCGTTTGGCGCTTAATGAAACTTGTTTAATCTAACTAATTCAGGCCACACATTTGTATGACTCGATGATCTTTCGATATTTCCTGACAGCCAGAGACCAACTGCCTGTAGACGAAAAGCACATGAAAAGGCTTCCTGTTTTAGGAACAAGTGTAGAGGATTGATAGAAAACAGAGCTTCTAGTGCTGCAGTAGGAGTTGTAGTGAACGATCCAGACATCCCTAAAAGACACATTCTTTGAAGGTGATTTAGTTTTGTCCGAACTGTTGCAACTTCTCCTTTCTGCCACCACACTGGACACCCATAGGCCAAAATTGGTCTTACTATTGTGGAATCCAGTGAATATGTTTGGGTTTGAGTCCCCAGTTTTTCCCGGTTGCACGTCAAATTTTCGCCTTGCCACCTCTCAAGCGACCCTAACCTGCTTCTTACATTGAAATTAAAAATTCATTAATTCATTCATTATCATTAAAACCATTTTCGAAAATTATCGAATCGAATGCTAGTGAAAATTCTTACAGGGTATCGAAAGTGCTGCCACCTGTAAGTCAAAGCTAACAACTCAGTCAGTTCACACATAGATGGCAGTGCTAATCGATACACTGAAACTCAATCGAAATGACTTATTTTAAAAAATTCAAATAAAAAATCGCATCAAACATTTTTTTTCTCCTAAATCGAAATTCGAAACTCGATTGTTTTACAAATGATCAAAATTTTGAATAAATAATCATAATGCAATATTTACAGGCTGTCAGTTGAGATCTTTTTTTTGGATTTTCATCCTCCAAGATGATTTATTCCTGCCAAAACAGTTGATGAAAATTCAAAATGAGCATTTTTGTAATTTTTTTTGCATATTTTTTTAATTTTTTTTTCGTTTTGTTTTGTCTTATTGCGATTTTTGTTATTTTGGTAATTTCAGGTTTTTATGTTGTTTTTGGTAGTATTGTAGGTAAACGTTGACAAATCTATTATTATTGTGTTTTTTCCTTTCAATTGCCCTTTTTGTAGTTTTTATCATATTGGTCGGTTTTGTCAATTTCAAAATTTTCAGCTTTTTTTTTTGTTAATTTTGTCATTTTTGTCGTTTTTTCATTTTTATCATTTTTGACGATTTGGTCATTTTAGTAGCTTTTGTTACAATTATCATTTTTTGTTTTTATTAAAATTAGTTTCGTTTTTGTAAATTTTGTCATAGTTCGCCTTTTTTTCAATGTTGTGATTTTATTTTTCATTATTTGTCCAATTCTCATTTTTGACAGTTTTGTTCATAGCTTTTTTGTAATTTTAATTTGTGATGAATTATTTTCGTATTTTTGTCTTTGTTGCAAAACGTGGCAGATACATAAGTTTTTCATACTATTCATTATTTTTGTCATTCCAATTATTGACGCAATTTCTATCATTCTTGTTATGTTTTAATCGCTTTGAAAAAACATTTTTGATTTTTTTTTCTTGTTTTATGTCATTCGATCTATTTTTTAGGTTAATTAATTGTAATTTTTGTTTCATTTCTGTAAATTTTGTCGTTTTCGCTGCTATTTTTGTCATCTTTTTTTATTTCGTGAATTCGGCAATTTTTGAAAGGTTTGTCATGTTTATAATTATTGTCTTTTCTGTCAGTTCTGTCCAATCTTTCATTATTGTATTTGTTTGTTTTTGTCATTGATTTTGTCATTTCGGCGATTTTGGTTGATTTTGGCATTGGACGATGCTATAGATTATTTATATCCTATTTTTAGTTTAGTCCATTCTATCCGTTTGTTGTTTAGTAATTTTTCAATTGTGTGAAAAAAATCGCCAATTGTAATTTTAAATTCCTTTTTTGTTTGTCTTTTACAATAACTTTTGCCTTTTTTGTCGTTTTTATAAATCTTTTTTGCTATAACTTCTTTTGTTTGTGCATGTTTTGGCGTTATAATCATGTTTTTTTTTATGTGTGTTTAAACTTCAATTAGTTTTATGTTTACTGTTTTCGTCATCTGTTTTTTCCTGTAATTTTTTTTTGTCAATTTTATCATTTATTTTATATTATTTTTTTTGTCGTTTTGTTTTTTTTTGCATCTTTTTACATTCTGTCATTTCTGTAAATTTTTGCATAACCTTTATTTTATCATTTTTTGCAATTTTTTGAGAGTTTTTTAACTCTTATAATTATGGCGCTTAAGTCAATTATATCAAGCTTGTATTTTTTGTCATTTTGGTACTTTCTTTTATTTTATTCATTTTTGCAATTTTTTTTCCGTTTTCACCATTTAGACGATTTTTCTGGTTTTTTCAAATTTTGGACTTTTTTATTTTTATCAATTTTGACTATTTTCTTTAATTTACTTTTTTTTAATTTTGAATTATTGTCTTTTTTAAATAGTTTTCTTACTTTTGTCTTGTCATTTTTGTCTTCAATAGTTTTTATCTGATCGTTCATTATTGTGTGTTTTTGTTTTAATTTTTGTCATTTTGTTGAATCTTCAATTCTTGCAATTTTAGGTTTTTTTTTCTTTTCATTTATAGTTTTGTCGTTATGAAGATAATTTTTTTTGAAGAATTTATGCCATAGTTTTTGTCATTTTTGTCATCTTTGTATGAAGTTTAAATTATGACTTTTTGGCTGTTTTTGACATTTTCGCCATAAAGCAATTACTCTACAAATCTCCTAGCAAATTTTCTAAGAATGCTCGGTAGTAGACTTTTTTTCGAATGATTTTTTTTTGTAACTTTACGCTTCAAATAGGTATTTTCAATAAGGAAAAAAAAATTAAAGTCTGCTTTGCAATTTAAAATTTTTGAGTTTTAATGAATTTTTTTTATATATTCAGATTTAGTCTTCGAAAATTTTTAATTTTAGATGGTTTGAATTATGATGAACCTGTGATTCAAAACATAAAAAAGTTTTAATTATTTTTTTAAATATCTTCTTTTTGAATCGATTATGATTTTGAAAATCATTTATGAAAAGTGAGAAAAATTATTCGAGGAACATAGCAACTTTTCAGCTTAATTTTGGGTATTTTTCGATATTAGTCTTGATCATGAAAAAAAATTGGGTATTCTTCGATATAAGTTTTGATCATGATTAGAACGAATGTAATTTCTTCCAATAGTACATGTAGTTATCATAAATTTCGAAATCAAATTTTATTTGCACTTTATTTTGATATCAGGAAGAATTTAATAAACAAAAATCAACTCTGACTTCGATCACTGTTCTACAAAGTAATAGAAAAATTTTCTTTCATTCCAATCCGCAATCGATAACACAAGGCAACAAAAGTCAATTTTTTCCTATGTGCAAAGCAAAGCAATGAAGCTATGAGCAAACTTTGAATAATTCCGTGGCGCTTATCATAAATAAATATGTTTTTTTTCCTATCAGCTCATGTTTCGAGATAACTTTTAAAAGTTGGTAAAACTTTATTGAATAAATTTGTGAACATTACGAATGTTTCGAAAATAAAGGCTTTGTTGATGCAGCACTTGGGCAGTGAAAAGGAGAGACTTTACTACTTGAGGGTAGAAACTGGAATACTTTATTTATCTACTACCCTAACATCTTATTTATAGGAAAACCATCCCTATGGTTACATATTAGATTGTTAATTTATTATGTGTTTGTTGTTATTTGTCCCATCGATTGCTTCGATTGCTCAACATACACATTCGCAGTCTTTTAACTGCCTTCGGCGGCTCCTCCTGAAGTTGGGGATGCTATTCTTCAATGCACGCACCGGAATACGCTCTCGCCCCTGTTGCAACGCGATGACCTTCCATGGCTCCAGTTTGACGACCTCCACCGGGAGCTGGCACGACGACCTCCCAATGGCTCTGGCCCGACGACCTTCCATGGCTTTGGTCTCAGCGCTCTTCCTGCGGCTCGAAGCTTTCTCCTTCGCCTCGACGCCTTTCCTGAGGCGTGCGCCTCCCAGTGGTTCCAGCCCGACGACCTCCACTTGGCATTCCGGTCCGGCGACCTTCCATGGCACCGGCTTGACGACCTTCCGTGGTACCCCGCTCGTAAGTCCTCCAGTGGCTCCTGGTTCGACGACCACCACCTGGTTCTTGACTTGACGACGTTCCATGATACCGGCCCACCTACCTTCCATGGCTTCCTGTTCGACGACCTACCAGTAGCTCTGGTCCGACGACCTCCCAGTGGCTCCGGCCCGACGACCTTGTTTGGTTCCGGCTCGACGCTCTCCTATTGGCTCGACGCCTCCCCAATGGCACGACGACCTTCCTCTGGCTCCTGGCTCGCCGACCTTCCTATGGATTCCGGTCAGCCCGCAATGGATTCGCCCCAACGACCTCCCTTGGCACCTGTCCAACGACCACCGTTTTCCCTGGCTTGTCGACCTCCACCTGGCTTCCCGGTCCAACGACCTTCCAGATGGCTCCTGGCACGACGAACCGCCAGTGAATCCAGTCCGCTCTCAATGGCTCCGGACCAACGACCCTCCAAAGCACCTGCCCGACGACCTCCCTCCCGTGTTTCCTGGCTTGCCGACCTCCAGCTGGCTTCCCGGTCCGACGACCTACCAGGCTCCTGGTCCGACAACCTCACACGGTTCTGGCTCGACGACGTTTCCTTGGATTCCCGGCGCTGGCTCGTCCTCCCATTGGCTTCTTGACTGGTTAACCTGCCACTACTGATTCCACTCCTCCTTTCCACTAGTGCTGGGCCCATAACCTGTTGGACGGTTAATGGAAGTACAACCGGTTTGGTACAGCGAAGAAGAAAAATTTATTTTCTTCTATTTAATGACATTACTTTTCATAGTTACTTATCTTCTAACACTCCTCCTTAAGCTATTAATTTCATTAAAATCCGGAACCCTTCAAGCTTCGTGCACATCAGTGCTTCTTAATGTGCGACAGCTTTCCGAATTCTTTTTCTTGTGACTCCTTCACAAAATGGTACCGGATATTCAAATCGTTTTGTTCGGTTAACTTGATATAGAACACCGACTCTCATACCAGACGCGATCCTCGTACCATATGGCTCCGAAACAAAGCAACCGTTAGCCGTGAACGTCACCACCAGATTTCTGTCACAAATCTTGCCGACAGACAAAAGGTTTGTGGCTAAACCAGAAACGTGTAAAACTTCCTTTGCTTCAATCGGAACTTCTTTGAGTCGTAAGTGGATGGAACCTTTCGCCATCGCTTTTACGCTGCTGTTGTTGGCAGTTTTCACAATCCTAGACAGCTTTACTTGCTTGACGAATCCTTCCTTGGACCTTGTCATGTGACACGTTGCTCCCGAGTCAAAATACCACTCGGAACACTTGACATCTGCTGTTGCCAGAACGCTGCACAACATTCTACTCGACGGTCCTCCGGTGCTCAGAGAATTTTGTTTCTCAGGACAATTCACAGCAATATGACCCTTCATGTTGCATCGATAGCACCTGCCGTCCTTCTTGGCAAACTTATTCCTGCCCCCACGGCGTTTGGGTTTCACTGTTGATATCATCGCCGCTGGATGATGTTCGGCTCGTGGATCTTCTTGCATTTTCACATCTTGTAAAATCTTCATCTTGACCGCATCCGACGTAAGTGCCATACCTGAAGCTTCCAGACCCATTATCATGGGCTCATAATGGTCTGGCAAGCCCATCAATAGTAATGCAGCGAGCCGAGAATCATCCACTTCGAACCCAATTCCTACCAGCTTGTGCGCCGTTGACATAAGCTGGTCAACGTACCATTCAACGCTGCTACAATCCTGTAGACGTACTGACGTCAACTGACGCAGCAAACCAATCTTCCGCGTTAAGCCGTTATCCTCAAAGGCTCCCTTAAGGCGCATCCAAGCTTTTTTCGAGGTTTTGGCATCCATCAACAGGCTGTAATTGATGGATTCCACGCTCAGGCATATCGTTGCCAAAGCTCGAAGATTCGTTTCTTCATCCACGGCTTGATCCTCTTTCGGCTCCACGGTGTACCAGGATTCATCACGGATTAGCGTCATCTTCATGGCGAACGCCCAGGTTGCGTAATTTTCTCGCCCACAAAGTCTCTCGATCGTTGGTAGTGCGATTCCAGAGACTTTTCCGCTAGCTGCAGTCACTCTTCTTCCGCTTCCGTTCGATCCGTCGCTTCCGTTAAACATCTTGAAACTATTCCGATGATCCTTTCCGGTTCGGGTGGACAGGGCCCAAAACCTGTTTATGCAGCACTTGGGCAGTGAAAAGGAGAGACTTTACTACTTGAGGGTAGAAACTGGAATACTTTATTTATCTACTATCCTAACATCTTATTTATAGGAAAACCATCCCTATGGTTACATATTAGATTGTTAATTTATTATGTGTTTGTTGTTATTTGTCCCATCGATTGCTTCGATTGGACAAATCTCAACAGGCTTCAATTCAATGATCAAGTTTCCCGAATACCTTCTGAGACTAATTAGATATTGAATGTTTTCTTTTAGACAATTTTGCCAATTCTGCATAGTGCTAGAATTTAACGATTTTGAATATTTCAACCGAATGAAATTTGAAGTTTCACAAAGCTTAAGTAAAATCGTTTATTGTCTTCAACAAAATTGTCTATTAAATCTATCTATTAAAATTTCTAAAAATAATAGAATTTTTTTTCAAAACGTTGCCTTTCTGAAACTTAAATATCTAGAAAAGATCTGAATTCTTGATTAGCTAAGGAATAGTAAACATATTTAAGATCTACATTTATATTTCATGCAGGTTTTGATTGATCAGTTATCAAAGATAGTTTTTTTTTCAAAACTTATCAATTTTTTATTAGATATTTGAACCAAACCAAGGGTAACTATTTTTAATGAGAAAATTTTGATTTAAATTCTTTTATTTCTGATGAAACTTGAAAACTTTGTTTTTTTGTTCACTGAATTTTCTGCAATTAGTTTTATTTTAATTTTGATTTGTAGGATATTTCAATTTTGATTATAATTTCCTATTCCTTTTTATGGTGATCCTGAAATACTGAAATTTGTGCTGCCACAAAATGAATTTTTAAGCCATTTCCACCCCCCTGAGATTAAAGTTTTAGAAAATCTTTCATCGAAAATATCCCATGAGAATATTCGAAAATGATCTTTTTGAAGATTTAGAGAAAGATGACCCAGAGTTAAGAAAAAAACTAATAATAAATTGAATATGAAAATTTGAATGGATTTTCGAACTGGACATTTCTCAAATCTAAACAATTAAAACACAAAGCCATTCCGATTCCATAATGCGAGTTCGTTTTTGTTTTCTCTTATTTTGTTTTGTTTTTATTCGTATCCGATCACCGAGAGTAATAGTAGTGGTGGTAGTGTGTTCTAGTTATTTAGCAAATAGTAGTAGTGATTTGGTAATGGTAATTTTATTTTAGTACACTGGTCTGTTTATATGGTTCAAGGGTATGTTCGGTATTTTACCATTGTTTTCCCTTTTTTTTGTGAATTTTACGCTTAAAATCGCCGTCGTCTATTTACATGTTTCCTTTTTTGTTTCATTTTTACTTCACTAGGCAGAGGAAAAAGTTTGCTATCAAGCGTTACAGAGCTTAGTTTTTTTTCGGTGTTCTAGGACAAAAGTGGTGTAAATTAAACAATTTTTTTTTGCTTTATTTTCTATTAAGCAATAAAACTCAATGAGTTAGTGGCAGTTTCTGTTTTTCCGTTATCGGTGAATTTGATTCGAAGCGTTTTTAGTTGTTGTTTTTTTTTTCTTTCTTTAAGAGCAAATCGGTTCTGTTGCAGCGGCTGTGAGCTATTGGGGAAATATTTTAAACTTTTTTTTAGATTCCGTTTATCTACATTTTTGTTTGTTTTAAGATTTTTTACACTCACAATATTTTGTTTTAAATTCTTATTGTTGACTACACGCCCTAGTAGCGATGAATTGAGAGAAAAAATGGCACCATTTATTAATTTCTGTTTTTTTTTTGTTGTTGTTGTTTGTTTGTTCGTTTGAATATTTTATCTTCGATTTGAAACTCTAAATACTTAGCTTAGCTAGTTGACGTTCCTTATCTTTTCGTGTAACACATTTCTCACGTTTGGATGTAAATATATGAATTTTTTGTCTTTTTTATCTTTTCTACTCGTTCGCCGTTTAATCGTATAATCCGGCAACGATTCTGGTGTGTGTGAATGTATGCGTTAGGTCAAGTCACGCTACCGCTCGTAACTTTTCCCGGGTGTAGTTATGTATCGCTGATTCTTCGATTGGTGCTAGTTAAAGTGGAACACTACAAATGTTCCGTCCTCAAACATCAACGGGTTCCGGTGTTCCCACGTTAAGAGCAAGATCGACCTCCGGGGTTATTCCTTTGTCGACTTCGCCACCCCCGAATCCGCTGCTGATGGATGAGGAACTTCCGCAGCGACTCCTAGAGCAACAGGTTACGTCCCCATGAAGGAGATCGTCCTCGTACTGTCAAATGCTCCCGGATCGTCCACCTCCGGTGGTGCCGCCGCTGATGGTTCCGGTTCCGCCGGAAGAAGTGCAGAACCCGGACGAGGTGGTCGTCGTTGTGGCCGTCAGCGTGATCTGGGTCACCTGAAGGTGCTGGGGTGTGGTGGTGGCCGTCGTTGTTGGAGTTGCGGCCATGAGCAGGTACTGCCGGTGCTGGTCCGGGTTATCGCCGGGATAGTAGCTGTTGTGTTGCGGGTGGTGCTGATGCTGGTGATGGTCTTCGTGGCTTGGCGAAAGGTGTGGTGAGGTTTGGTTCGAGTTCGGGGGGAGCAGCAGTAAACCGTTGCCATTGGGGCAGTGACCGTTAGCGATACGACGTTTGCCGTTTAGGTGATGGTGATGATGATGGTGGTGGTGTCGATGGTGACCGTTAAGGGCTGCTCCTTGGGCGGGATGCTTCAGAGGGAACTGGAATGACATAAAGAGGAGCTTTTAGTGTAAGTTTTCCCGTGAAATCCCTTATTTTAGACCTAGAGATCACCTCACAGGAGTGGTACCTTTGAGGATTTCAGAGATGATCAATTCTTCTTGAGGATTAAAACTACTAAGACAGACTTAAAACACTATGGTTTTTTTTAACTCGGTTGATTTTGCTCAGTTTTTCAAACACGGCTTTTTACACGGATTTTTGATTGGTTCTTCTACACAGCTCTCGCGGATCAACACGTTTTTAAGCGAAAATATTCCAGGTCCTATATGTTAACGGTGGATTTCATACCGCGTAAAAAAGTAATGCGCGTGATTTGTAAGCAACTTTCCTGAAGTTTTTGGCATGCAAATACCAGAATCCCATGACAAGAAAGGAGGATCCCAGAACAAGCAGCAATGTCGATATTGATGAATGGATGATAAACTAGGCAAGGTTCCAAACCGCCACCTCTGACCTACTTGAGACTCCGGTTCAAATACTTGCACTGATTTAGAAAATTATATATCAAAAAAATCGACAAGATCACGACAGAAGACTATGCAGTGACTGAAATTATCACCCATTTCCTCCTCAAAGACATTCAAAAACGACGCTCAAAGGCCTCACACAGCAAGACAGGATACGATACCTATACATTCTCAAATCATGAGAAGCATCTTCTCCGAAAAACACTATTCGTATGCTACTGCGAACGGACTCTCACAACATTCGGTTCATATCCGTTATCAACATATTCATATACGTTATTTAATTTGAATGACTCAAACCGACAGCTGCTGTTGAGGAGAACATCTTCAAGCTGGCCGCAAAGGTTGAGGGAACAACAACAACAACCGGACTAATCGTATTGCACAGGCTCGCGTAACGTGCTAGGGGCGATGAACGACAACCGGCTGAGTTTTACGACCCACGTTGACTACGCCTGCAAAAGAGCGGCAATTGTGACAGCAGCCCTCTCGCGGGCCATGTCGAACAATTCGGCGATCCTCTGCAGCGTGACCTCATCCATTCTGTGGTACGGAGCGGCAGCTTTGAGCAGGCGGTGTTATCTGCTGAAACTCTGCAGCGTGCAGCGGCTGATGAACCTGCGAATTGTCATTTTCGCATTGTCATTGTCGCATACCTAACAGTGTCGTCGGTAGCAGCTGATGTTGTGGCGGGGGTTATGCCCATCTCGGTCTTGTTGGAGGAAGATATCTTCTGCTACGAGTACAGGCATATGCTCGATGTGTGGAAACATGCCAGAGAAACCTCGATGTCCAGCTAGCAGCACCAGTGGGAAAGCTCGGAACGCGGCCGGTGGACCCATTGCTTGATCCCTAACGTCGGATTTTGGATGGAACGGAGACATTGAGAGATGGATTTCTGCATGACGCAGTTCTTTATGTGTACCACCATACAGTACCGCCATTGGTTTGGACACGTGGCCTCGCGATTTTGTGCCCAATCTGTGGTGACACAGTTGAGTGTTCAACTGTCCGAGGTTCGAAGGGGTACGCACTAACATGCTTGCCGCCCGCGGACCAGACACGACAGCCGACAACATTGTGCGAAGGATGTGTAAGGCTGTGAACACTTGGCACGTGGTCAGCGATGGGTTCACCCGGATCATGATCGCCCTGAAGAGGAGTTGGAATCAACACTAGTCCGTGACCGGTGTAGGGTGACTCCTTCGTTGGGGATCATCTGAGTAATTTGCGTCCGAACCTAGCAGTGAAGCATACAAAGATAAGACTTTACCTTCCGCGTATGCCGAGCTGCCTGGTACGTCGCGTGCGTCTGTAGGATACGGGGAACTAAAATGAAGGATGAAAATTCGTCAATGATCACACAAATTGTGCAGCCAATGATTGAATTTGTGGTAATTTGTGGTAATTTGTGGCAATTTGTTAGAGAAAATTAGAAGGTTTGAATTAAAATGAGAGAAACCAGTGCTCAGAGAGAGTGAAAAGGTGCTAATTGTTGCTAAATGTTGTAATTTGTGAAGCAGTTGTGGAATTTTGATGATTAACACTCCAAATGCAAAGAATTCTCTCTAGATTCCCTTGGTAGGATACCTCCAGCGTTACCGTCGCGAAGTATCTGACTAGCACGAGCTCCTACAACGGAAGCTGCGATGATAAGACATGACCTTCTTCGCAGTTGAACTCGTAGGTGTCGTAACCGGCTGTTTTTATCCCGCGTCCTCAGGGCCGATTCCGCCGAACTCCAGTCAGCACTAACCTGAAGTGCAACTGTCTTCAGCAACATTCTCCAATAAACTGATCTGTGCTCGTTGATTAACGGACTAACCACGCAATTACACCACAGTAAGGCGAAGAGTATTCACGCCGTGGAATACTCTCGGGTAGAGTGACTTCACGTCGCCGGCGGGTGAGTCACTCGAGTCGGTGTAGGATGACGTCTTTGCCGGGAATGATCCGAAGAGTTTCGTAAAGCCCCGAACGTGTGCTGTGACATGCGCGAGTCTAGAATAAGCTGCTCTCGGCCGACACACGGACAGGCAAAGAGGAGAGGGCCTCGAGCCAAACCAAGCGGAGTCAAGATCTCAAATATTAAAGGAGAGCTCATTGGTCTCTAGCAGTGGTCTCGAGCAGAGACGGAGCGCACGATAGTCGTGGAAACCAAGCGAACCTC
>NC_073691.1:22604336-22651952 GCF_029784155.1 Uranotaenia lowii | reverse complement strand
CCTCCCCGGATGTCCACGTGGACAGATTTGAAATTGTTTTTTTTAATCTAATTTGTAATAATTATAATTATTATTAATTTCAAAATTATCATATTTATAGCTTGCTTTCAAGTGGCTACTAGTTGCTTAAACTTAAACTGGAAAGATTTGCAATTTTAAGATTTGGATTAAAACATCTTAATATTTATTCACCTTTAGAAAATATTTATAAAGTAAGTATGTCCACGTGGACATTACCCAAACCCCTACCCCCCACTCCGTGGACATTTCCATACCCCCTCCTCCCCCCTAAGTTGTCCAGGTGGTATCTGAACGGCCCCATGTTAGTTTTCTCTGACCGACTGACTATTTTAAAATGGAACTATCAGATAGAATTGACTCTCCTATCAGGCTAATTTATTTAAATTTACTTGAAAACAAACTCCAATTTTTCAAAGGAGTGTTTTTTTTTCAAAATCATTTGGATTTATGAAAACTTAACTCGAAGCAATGTAAAGTTGTCTATAATTTGTCGTTCACCCAGAATGTTGCTCACGCCTCATCGTACTACCCCAGATGGCAGCAGCGCAGCTTCGAAAGAGCGGATTGCCACAAGTCTCAGGGTTTCGATTTTCCCTTCAAGGCATCGCCTGTTCAGCTTAGCTCAGCTCCTTAGAGGGAGATGCGTTTTCTCGGTTGTTTTTTTTTTGCTGTTCCCTCAATTCATAATGCCTGTTACGTAATATGTATACGGCTAGTTATTTGCTGATCCCTGGAAGCGGAAATCCCGGCGAAAGGAAGGACAGGACAGCAGGTTGAGAAAGCCCGGACCCGTTTGACGTTGGTCTTCTTTGATTTGGGAAGAGATGATTTTTTTCACTCTCGTTGCGGACTCCTGGAGATTTCGGTGCTAGGGGAATGTATTTTTGCACTTCCCACGGGTTGATGTTTTTTTCTTGCTGTGGTACGTTTTTTCCCGGTTCAAACTGTAGGAAATGGACAGCTGTAATTTATGATCGTGACGCCAAAATTTGAGCTGACGTCATTGCCAATGGCATGACCATGGCTTACCTGTAGAGGATCAATCGAGTGCCTTTGCTTTTCCGCGGTGACCGGTGGCGTGGGGAGATGTGATGGATAACCAATTGATAGAAAAATAGAATCGTTGTGAATCTGGCATGAGTAAACGCGGTTCTGGAAATATGACAAACGAAATTGATCAATGGATTGTCGCTTGTCGCTATCCAAAATTTGAGTGATGACTCAAAATTTTAATAACGGTAATGAAAATTCAATTCAAACTATAACAGTTTAAATTCCACACTTTCAAATTTGTCAAAAATTTTGAAATTCGGATATAGCAAACTTGACACAATTGTCAAAATTAGCAGAGTTCTTAAAACGGTCGAAAATGTAAAGTCGTCCACATTAAAGTAGGAAAAATAATGTCAAAATAAGTAATAATTGTCAAAATTATAAAAATCCTTAAAAAAAAACATTGCAAACAATGTCAAAATTTTGAAAAACGTCCACCAAATGTTCGAAATTGTTATAATAATCAAAATTATAAAAATGATAAAATTGTCAGACTTGTTGAAATCGTTAAAAACCGAAGTCACAACTATCAAAATTATTCTCTTTTTTGTTTTCAATTTTTCATAATTAAAAACATTTCCAAAATCGTCAATATCCTCCAAATTATAAAATTTATCAAAAGTAATGAAAATTTCGATGATTTCGGTAATTTTCACGTTTTCACAATTGTCAAAATTTCAAATTATTGAACATGTTTCAAATTGCCTCAATTCCCAAAATAACCAACATTTTCAATTATTATAATTTTAAATAAATAGTCAATTAATTCATATTTGTCAAAATTGTCACAGTTGTCAAAAGTGCCACAAACATAAAGATTCTGATAAATTATGAAAATTGTCAAAATTGTTTGAACTGTTTGAAATTTTAAAATCGATAAAATTTTCAAACTAAACAAAATTGTCAAATAAACACAATTCAACAAAATGTTCAAAATTGAACAAATTACCAAAATGAACAAAAACGTCAAAATAGTCTTAACTGTCAAAACTGGCGAAATTGACAAAAATTCTGAAAATTTCAAAAATTTAAAAACTATCAAAATAAGCAAAAATTTTAAAATTTGTTCAAATAAAAATGTTTAGAATAGGTAAAAATTCCAAAAATTTTCAGAATTGATGAGAAATGATAAATTTTCAAAAGTGTCAAAACTTTCCAAATTGTTAAGATATTAAATTTTGTGAAATTGTTGGTTTTTTTCGAATTTTGAAAATTGGCAAAGTTATAAAAATTGTGAAAATCGATTCAAAACTGCCGAAAAATGACAGAAATGACAAAATTGAGAGAATGATAAGAATGACAGAAATAACAAGAATGACAAAAGTGAAAAAAATAACAATACTGGCAAAAAAGAAGTGCACAAAATAACAATAATTCCAAAAATTATAAAGAAGGACAAAAATGACAAAAAATGATAAAAATGACATAAATGACAAAAATTACAAAAAACACAAAAATGACAAAAATGACAAAAATGACAAAAAATGACAAAAATGACAAAAATGACAAAAATGACAAAAATGACAAAAATGACAAAAATGACAAAAATGACAAAAATGACAAAAATGACAAAAATGACAAAAATGACAAAAATGACAAAAATGACAAAAATGACAAAAATGACAAAAATTACAAAAATGACAAAAATGACAAAAATGACAAAAATGACAAAAATGACAAAAATGACAAAAATGACAAAAATGACAAAAAATTAAAAAATGACAAAAATTTCAAAAATTTCAAAAATTACAAAAATAACAAAAATTACAAAAAATACAAAAAATACAAAAATTACAAAAATGATCAAAGTGATAAAAATGACAAAAAATGATAAAAATGACATAAATGACAAAAATTACAAAAAACACAAAAATGACAAAAATGACAAAAATGACAAAAAATGACAAAAATGACAAAAATGACAAAAATGACAAAAATGACAAAAATGACAAAAATGACAAAAATGACAAAAATGACAAAAATGACAAAAATGACAAAAATGACAAAAATGACAAAAATGACAAAAATGACAAAAATGACAAAAATTACAAAAATGACAAAAATGACAAAAATGACAAAAATGACAAAAATGACAAAAATGACAAAAATGACAAAAATGACAAAAAATTAAAAAATGACAAAAATTTCAAAAATTTCAAAAATTACAAAAATAACAAAAATTACAAAAAATACAAAAAATACAAAAATTACAAAAATGATCAAAGTGATAAAAATGACAAAAATGACAAAAATGACAAAAATGACAAATATGACAAGAATGACAAAAATGACAAAAATGACAAAAATGACAAAAATGACAAAAATGACAAAAATGACAAAAATGACAAAAATGACAAAAATGACAAAAATGACAAAAATGACAAAAATGACATAAATGACAAAAATGACAAAAATGACAAAAATGACAAAAATGACAAAAATGACAAAAATGACAAAAATGACAAAAATGACAAAAATGAAAAAAATGACAAAAATGACAAAAATGACAAAAATGACAAAAATGACAAAAATGACAAAAATGACAAAAATGACAAAAATGACAAAAATGACAAAAATGACAAAAATGACAAAAATGACAAAAATGACAAAAATGACAAAAATGACAAAAATGACAAAAATGACAAAAATGACAAAAATGACAAAAATGACAAAAATGACAAAAATGACAAAAATGACAAAAATGACAAAAATGACAAAAATGACAAAAATGACAAAAATGACAAAAATGACAAAAATGACAAAAATGACAAAAATGACAAAAATGACAAAAATGACAAAAATGACAAAAATGACAAAAATGACAAAAATGACAAAAATGACAAAAATGACAAAAATGACAAAAATGACAAAAATGACAAAAATGACAAAAATGACAAAAATGACAAAAATGACAAAAATGACAAAAATGACAAAAATGACAAAAATGACAAAAATGACAAAAATGACAAAAATGACAAAAATGACAAAAATGACAAAAATGACAAAAATGACAAAAATGACAAAAATGACAAAAATGACAAAAATGACAAAAATGACAAAAATGACAAAAATGACAAAAATGACAAAAATGACAAAAATGACAAAAATGACAAAAAATGACAAAAATGACAAAAATGACAAAAATGACAAAAATGACAAAAATGACAAAAATGACAAAATTGACAAAAATGACAAAAATGACACAAATGACAAAAAAGCCAAAAATGACAAAAATGACAAAAATGACAAAAATGACAAAAATGACAAAAATGACAAAAATGACAAAAATGACAAAAATGACAAAAATGACAAAAATGACAAAAATGACAAAAATGACAAAAATGACAAAAATGACAAAAATGACAAAAATGACAAAAATGACAAAAATGACAAAAATGACAAAAATGACAAAAATGACAAAAATGACAAAAATGACAAAAATGACAAACATGACAAAAATGACAAAAATGACAAAAATGACAAAAATGACAAAAATGACAAAAATGACAAAAATGACAAAAATGACAAAAATGACAAAAATGACAAAAATGACAAAAATGACAAAAATGACAAAAATGACAAAAATGACAAAAATGACAAAAATGACAAAAATGACAAAAATGACAAAAATGACAAAAATGACAAAAATGACAAAAATGACAAAAATGACAAAAATGACAAAAATGACAAAAATGACACAAATGACACAAATGACAAAAGTGACAAAAATGACAAAAATGACAAAAATGACAAAAATGACAAAAATGACAAAAATGACAAAAATGACAAAAATGACAAAAATGACAAAAATGACAAAAATGACAAAAATGACAAAAATGACAAAAATGACAAAAATGACAAAAATGACAAAAATGACAAAAATGACAAAAATGACAAAAATGACAAAAATGACAAAAATGACAAAAATGACAAAAATGACAAAAATGACAAAAATGACAAAAATGACAAAAATGACAAAAATGACAAAAATGACAAAAATGACAAAAATGACAAAAATGACAAAAATGACAAAAATGACAAAAATGACAAAAATGACAAAAATGACAAAAATGACAAAAATGACAAAAATGACAAAAATGACAAAAATGACAAAAATGACAAAAATGACAAAAATGACAAAAATGACAAAAATGACAAAAATGACAAAAATGACAAAAATGACAAAAATGACAAAAATGACAAAAATGACAAAAATGACAAAAATGACAAAAATGACAAAAATGACAAAAATGACAAAAATGACAAAAATGACAAAAATGACAAAAATGACAAAAATGACAAAAATGACAAAAATGACAAAAATGACAAAAATGACAAAAATGACAAAAATGACAAAAATGACAAAAATGACAAAAATGACAAAAATGACAAAAATGACAAAAATGACAAAAATGACAAAAATGACAAAAATGACAAAAATGACAAAAATGACAACAATGACAAAAATGACAAAAATGACAAAAATGACAAAAATGACAAAAATGACAAAAATGACAAAAATGACAACAATGACAAAAATGACAAAAATGACAAAAATGACAAAAATGACAAAAATGACAAAAATGACAAAAATGACAAAAATGACAAAAATGACAAAAATGACAAAAATGACAAAAATGACAAAAATGACAAAAATGACAAAAATGACAAAAATGACAAAAATGACAAAAATGACAAAAATGACAAAAATGACAAAAATGACAAAAATGACAAAAATGACAAAAATGACAAAAATGACAAAAATGACAAAAATGACAAAAATGACAAAAATGACAAAAATGACAAAAATGACAAAAATGACAAAAATGACAAAAATGACAAAAATGACAAAAATGACAAAAATGACAAAAATGACAAAAATGACAAAAATGACAAAAATGACAAAAATGACAAAAATGACAAAAATGACAAAAATGACAAAAATGACAAAAATGACAAAAATGACAAAAATGACAAAAATGACAAAAATGACAAAAATGACAAAAATGACAAAAATGACAAAAATGACAAAAATGACAAAAATGACAAAAATGACAAAAATGACAAAAATGACAAAAATGACAAAAATGACAAAAATGACAAAAATGACAAAAATGACAAAAATGACAAAAATGACAAAAATGACAAACATGACAAAAATGACAAAAATGACAAAAATGACAAAAATGACAAAAATGACAAAAATGACAAAAATGACAAAAATGACAAAAATGACAAAAATGACAAAAATGACAAAAATGACAAAAATGATAAAAATGACAAAAATGACAAAAATGACAAAAATGACAAAAATGACAAAAATGACAAAAATGACAAAAATGACAAAAATGACAAAAATGACAAAAATGACAAAAATGACAAAAATGACAAAAATGACAAAAATGACAAAAATGACAAAAATGACAAAAATGACAAAAATGACAAAAATGACAAAAATGACAAAAATGACAAAAATGACAAAAATGACAAAAATGACAAAAATGACAAAAATGACAAAAATTACAAAAATGACAAAAATGACAAAAATGACAAAAATGACAAAAATGACAAAAATGACAAAAATGACAAAAATGACAAAAATGACAAAAATGACAAAAATGACAAAAATGACAAAAATGACAAAAATGACAAAAATGACAAAAATGACAAAAATGACAAAAATGACAAAAATGACAAAAATGACAAAAATGACAAAAATGACAAAAATGACAAAAATGACAAAAATGACAAAAATGACAAAAATGACAAAAATGACAAAAATGACAAAAATGACAAAAATGACAAAAATGACAAAAATGACAAAAATGACAAAAATGACAAAAATGACAAAAATGACAAAAATGACAAAAATGACAAAAATGACAAAAATGACAAAAATGACAAAAATGACAAAAATGACAAAAATGACAATAAAAACATAAATAACAAAAATTAAAAAAAAATTTGACAAGAAAAAAAATGACACAAAATGTTTGAAAAATGTTATAGAAATGTTTCAAAAATGATTTCAAAATGTCATAAAAATGTCTAAAATAACACAAAATGTTACAAAAATGTCATAAGCATTCGAATCATGTGTCTGTCATAAAAATGTCACAAAAATGATACAAGAATGTCACAAGTAGTAACAAAACTTCAATAAAACTTTCACAAAAATGTCAACAAAATGAGACAAAATGGAATAAAATTATCAGACAATTATCACAAAAATGTTACAAAAATGTAACAAAAATGATCCATTAGTGTCCCAAAAGTGTTACTTAATTTCAACATAAATTCCACAAAAATGTCACTGAGTTAACCCAAAAATGCCAGAAAATGGGTACAACAATGTTAATTTTTTTCCAAAAATGACCAAGAATGTCACAATAATAAATTGAACGTAAATATTTTGAACGTAAATTGACATCAATGTTTAAAATTTAACTTTCAATGTCAGTCGTTTAAGTTTATTCGAAAACTTAAATTCAATAAGAGCTTTTTGCTTGTGAAACCTAGTCCGAAGTATCGATTTCAGGCAGATTCTCCAGTGGAAAGTTGAGGACAAAAAAAAAACAATGCAAAAAAACCAAAATTTCGTCCCGATCGGGCACCATCTGTTGCCATTATTGAATCCTAAGCACCGTCGTCGTCGTCGTCGTCATTGGATGAGAAACAAGATAGAAAAAAAAACCGAAGGCCGCCACCAAAATTTATTGCTGCGAGGTTTAGTTCAATTTAGCCGGTCAGTAACTGCGGAAGTTTATGTTTTAGTGTGGCAATATAAAATTTTGATATTTTCCACCGAAAATTGGGAAATGCTCTCTCCGAAGTCTGAAGTATAGCTAGAAAGCGTAGATAAGGCACAGATAAGCACAGATAAATAAAGCTTGTTTCGCACTTCCCAAATCCGCCGGGCTGCGTCGTTTTCGTCGACGGCCTTTTTGATTAACGAGCCCAGATAAGTGGGAAATCTACGGTCGCAGATAGAAAACAGCACGACTCGACTCGACTGTGTCGCCGATGAACTTTTGGGAATAGGGCACCCACACACGAGATTCCGTGTGCCATTTTGTATATTGTTGTTAGCTCCCAATTCAAACAACAGGATTTTATATCGAACGGTTCGTGGCTGTTTTAGAATGTAGAAAGTAGAAGCATCAGCCAATCGAATTTGTCCTCAGACTCGCGAGCTCGTTTTTCCAAAGCTTGCAATCCCATGAGAGATTCTGCCACCTTGCGTTTAGATTGCCAATCGTTGATAAACATATGTTCAAATAAGTGGGTGGGACCTTTTATCACATAAGACAACATCCCATTAGAATTCTTGGTGTCATCACCTTTTGAACTGGCAGCACTGCCAACTTTTTGACAGGTTTGAAAAGCTATTGTTGGTATGTCAACAAATTTTACAATTGGTACTTTGACCCTAAAAACCTCAGGTTCAGAACTTGGACGCTGGGAAAATGACTTTCCGCTTTTTCTCTGTTGCATGTTATTGGAAAATCGAGGGGCGAGACCGGGGAAAAAAGACAAACAAATACACCAAACAGACAGAATCTCATTTGTAAACATCAGCGGAATTACTTCGTGCTCAATTGGAATCCTCTCAACTAGGTTGTTTATGTGTGACCGCAAGATTCCATTTTCCGAGTTTTTATTTGTATGTGCAATTCCGAAAACTTGGGTTCATTGATCGGAAATTTAGGTTCGGAGTTTAAAAATTATCTGTGCAATATTAGGCTTATTTGATTAATGTTTTTTTTTTACTTCGAACTGTGTGATTTCAATGCAATTTTGACAATTTTGACAATTTTGACAATTTTAACAATTTTGACAATTTTGACAATTTTGACAATTTTGACAATTTTGACAATTTTGACAATTTTGACAATTTTGACAGTTTTGACAATTTTGACAATTTTGACAATTTTGACAATTTTGACAATTTTGACAATTTCGACAATTTTGACAATTTTGACAATTTTGACAATTTTGACAATTTTGACAATTTTGACAATTTTGACAATTTTGACAATTTTGACAATTTTGACAATTTTGACAATTTTGACAATTTTGACAATTTTGACAATTTTGACAATTTTGACAATTTTAACAATTTTGACAATTTTGACAATTTTGACAATTTTGACAATTTTGACAATTTTGACAATTTTGACAATTTTGACAATTTTGACAATTTTGACAATTTTGACAATTTTGACAATTTTGACAATTTTGACAATTTTGACAATTTTGACAATTTTGACAATTTTGACAATTTTGACAATTTTGACAATTTTGACAATTTTGACAATTTTGACAATTTTGACAATTTTGACAATTTTGATAATTTTGACAATTTTGACAATTTTGACAATTTTGACAATTTTGACAATTTTGACAATTTTGACAATTTTGACAATTTTGACAATTTTGACAATTTTGACAATTTTAACAATTTTGACAATTTTGACAATTTTGACAATTTTGACAATTTTGACAATTTTGACAATTTTGACAGTTTTGACAATTTTGACAATTTTGACAATTTTGACAATTTTGACAATTTTGACAATTTCGACAATTTTGACAATTTTGACAATTTTGACAATTTTGACAATTTTGACAATTTTGACAATTTTGACAATTTTGACAATTTTGACAATTTTGACAATTTTGACAATTTTGACAATTTTGACAATTTTGACAATTTTGACAATTTTGACAATTTTGACAATTTTGACAATTTTGACAATTTTAACAATTTTGACAATTTTGACAATTTTGACAATTTTGACAATTTTGACAATTTTGACAATTTTGACAATTTTGACAATTTTGACAATTTTGACAATTTTGACAATTTTGACAATTTTGACAATTTTGACAATTTTGACAATTTTGACAATTTTGACAATTTTGACAATTTTGACAATTTTGACAATTTTGACAATTTTGACAATTTTGATAATTTTGACAATTTTGACAATTTTGACAATTTTGACAATTTTGACAATTTTGACAATTTTGACAATTTTGACAATTTTGACAATTTTGACAATTTTGACAATTTTGACAATTTTGACAATTTTGACAATTTTGACAATTTTGACAATTTTGACAATTTTGACAATTTTGACAATTTTGACAATTTTGACAATTTTGACAATTTTGACAATTTTGACAATTTTGACAATTTTGACAATTTTGACAATTTTGACAATTTTGACAATTTTGACAATTTTGACAATTTTGACAATTTTGACAATTTTGACAATTTCGACAATTTTGACAATTTTGACAATTTTGACAATTTTGACAATTTTGACAATTTTGACAATTTTGACAATTTTGACAATTTTGACAATTTTGACAATTTTGACAATTTTGACAATTTTGACAATTTTGACAATTTTGACAATTTTGACAATTTTGACAATTTTGACAATTTTGACAATTTGGACAATTTTGACAATTTTGACAATTTTGACAATTTTGACAATTTTGACAATTTTGACAATTTTGACAATTTTGACAATTTTGACAATTTTGACAATTTTGACAATTTTGACAATTTTGACAATTTTGACAATTTTGACAATTTTGACAATTTTGACAATTTTGACAATTTTGACAATTTTGACAATTTTGACAATTTTGACAATTTTGACAATTTTGACAATTTTGACAATTTTGACAATTTTGACAATTTTGACAATTTTGACAATTTTGACAATTTTGACAATTTTGACAATTTTGACAATTCTGACAATTTTGACAATTTTGACAATTTTGCCAATTTTGACAATTTTGAAAATTTTGACAATTTTGACAATTTTGACAATTTTGACAATTTTGACAATTTTGACAATTTTGACAATTTTGACAATTTTGACAATTTTGACAATTTTGACAATTTTGACAATTTTGACAATTTTGACAATTTTGACAATTTTGACAATTTTGACAATTTTGACAATTTTGACAATTTTGACAATTTTGACAATTTTGACAATTTTGACAATTTTGACAATTTTGACAATTTTGACAATTTTGACAATTTTGACAATTTTGACAATTTTGACAATTTTGACAATTTTGACAATTTTGACAATTTTGACAATTTTGACAATTTTGACAATTTTGACAATTTTGACAATTTTGACAATTCTGACAATTTTGACAATTTTGACAATTTTGACAATTTTGACAATTTTGACAATTTTGACAATTTTGACAATTTTGACAATTTTGACAATTTTGACAATTTTGACAATTTTGACAATTTTGACAATTTTGACAATTTTGACAATTTTGACAATTTTGACAATTTTGACAATTTTGACAATTTTGACATCATAAAATATGTCAAAAAAGTCAAAACTGTAAAAATTGTCAAAATTGTCAAAATTGTCAACATTGTCAAAATTGTCAAAATTGTCAAATTCGTCAAAATTGGCAAAATTGTCAAAATTGTCAAAATTGTCAAAATTGTCAAAATTGGCAAAATTGTCAAAATTGTCAAAAAATTTTGACAATTTTGACAATTTTGACAATTTTGCCAATTTTGACGAATTTGACAATTTTGACAATTTTGACAATGTTGACAATTTTGACAATTTTGACAATTTTTACAGTTTTGACTTTTTTGACATATTTTATGATGTTAAAAATATTGAAATATTTTTCATTTTTGAAGTTTATTTAACATCAAGGAATGATCTACTTTCGTTCTTTTCAAAAGAAATTTTTTTTCCAGAGGATAAAATGATGATCAGTTCCTAGAAAATTGAAAAATAAAACACTGAAACAATGTAACCGACAAAGTGGGTTGCCACCCAAGTTTATGATTTATGCGTATCTTCTGGACAGGTGAACTTTTTTTTGCGTCATTTCGTTGTTCTTCTGTTGTTTATATTCAAACAGGTGAAAAACTTGCCAGGAAACCGGCTTACTCGAAGCACATTTTTCCCACCCTCGTTATACTGAACATGAACGGAAGTAAGCATCAGAAAGCGCAGTCTGGGGGAAAGCACTCTTTTCTCTTCCGTTCGCACGGTTCACTGAATCCGTAGGACGTAAATTCTGATTTAGTGGCACATTTTCGAATGGTAAATGTTCGCAGGAGGTGAGAAATGCCGGAATAAATTGTCGGCAACCGGAACGAGTCATATTTTCTCAATTGCTGCTGTTAAGGATTCGTGATCTGTCGTATAAAACGAAAAGTTATGAAATGATACTCAAGGAAAAGATTGCTCATACTCAACATTGTCAAAATTGTCAAAATTTTCGAAATTGTCAAAATTGTCAAAATTGTCAAAATTGTCAAAATTGTCAAAATTGTCAAAATTGTCAAAATTGTCAAAATTGTCAAAATTGTCAAAATTGTCAAAATTGTCAAAATTGTCAAAATTGTCAAAATTGTCAAAATTGTCAAAATTGTCAAAATTGTCAAAACTGTCAAAATTGTCAAAATTGTCAAAATTGTCATAATTGTCAAAATTGTCAAAATTGTCAAAATTGTCAAAATTGTCAAAATTGTCAAAATTGTCAAAATTGTCAAAATTGTCAAAATTGTCAAAATTGTCAAAATTGTCAAAATTGTCAAAATTGTCAAAATTGTCAAAATTGTCAAAATTGTCAAAATTGTCAAAATTGTCAAAATTGTCAAAATTGTCAAAATTGTCAAAATTGTCAAAATTGTCAAAATTGTCAAAATTGTCAAAATTGTCAAAATTGTCAAAATTGTCAAAATTGTCAAAATTGTCAAAATTGTCAAAATTGTCAAAATTGTCAAAATTGTCAAAATTGTCAAAATTGTCAAAATTGTCAAAATTGTCAAAACTGTCAAAATTGTCAAAATTGTCAAAATTGTCAAAATTGTCAAAATTGTCAAAATTGTCAAAATTGTCAAAATTGTCAAAATTGTCAAAATTGTCAAAATTGTCAAAATTGTCAAAATTGTCAAAATTGTCAAAATTGTCAAAATTGTCAAAATTGTCAAAATTGTCAAAATTGTCAAAATTTTCAAAATTGTCAAAATTGTCAAAATTGTCAAAATTGTCAAAATTGTCAAAATTGTCAAAATTGTCAAAATTGTCAAAATTGTCAAAATTGTCAAAATTGTCAAAATTGTCAAAATTGTCAAAATTGTCAAAATTGTCAAAATTGTCAAAATTGTCAAAATTGTCAAAATTGTCAAAATTGTCAAAATTGTCAAAATTGTCAAAATTGTCAAAATTGTCAAAATTGTCAAAATTGTCAAAATTGTCAAAATTGTCAAAATTGTCAAAATTGTCAAAATTGTCAAAATTGTCAAAATTGTCAAAATTGTCAAAATTGTCAAAATTGTCAAAATTGTCAAAATTGTCAAAATTGTCAAAATTGTCAAAATTGTCAAAATTGTCAAAATTGTCAAAATTGTCAAAATTGTCAAAATTGTCAAAATTGTCAAAATTGTCAAAATTGTCAAAATTGTCAAAATTGTCAAAATTGTCGAAATTGTCAAAATGGTCAAAATTGTCAAAATTGTCAAAATTGTCAAAATTGTCAAAATTGTCAAAATTGTCAAAAAAAAAATCAAAATTGTCAAAATTGTCAAAAATTTATTTGTCAAAATTTAGAAAAGAACAAAAACCTTCAATCGTAACAATTGCCCTTGAAATTTGACATCTATTTGAAAGTTTATTGTTGAAATGAAGGGAAAAAAACCCAACATTGATAAACGGATCACGAATAAAGTCATTTGTCACTATGGCAAAAGAATATAAACTTTCCAATCAAGCGTAATAATGAGACAAGCCTAGATGGAAGCTTAAGTTCTTACACGCAAAATCCCCATAAACCGGCAGATAGTCTCAACAACAGATAGGAGGAAGGGAGAAAATTCCTTCAGCCCTCCGCTACTAGCTATCTGTATCTCTAATAGCGAAATGGTAAGCCCTCTTCCGAAAGATAAAGAGTAGCATATCTCACTTCATCGGACAGCCCATTAATGGTTTGATGGCTAGATGGCTGGCCTGGAATGGCCCTAGCTGTCACGTGATTACACTACTCCGGTTGGTTCGGTTTGGTTCGGTTAGGTTTGGTTCCGTTTCCGTCGGTCGTGCCGAAAGATCAATGGCTGCCGATTACGTCATGTTTCCGGTTGTCCTACGGACGTTTTCTCTGTAGTTTGGATTCGAATGAAATGAAGACATTTGGTGGGAATTAGGTATACTTTGACGATTTGCGATTGATTAATGGAATTAAAGTTAAACAAAGGAATGCCATTTCGAATATTCGTTGATGCTAAATTATGAGTTTTAATGCCGATGTATGGCGACCGTCAAAAATTGGTTTGACAGCTTGGCTGTACTTCTCGTATTGGCATAAAAATTTTTTTTTGCAACATTTTACTGAGATTCGATTGCCGGTAGCACTTTCGACTTAGTTCTTGACAGTAAAACATGTCAAATAAGTAGCTTTCTAAGGAATTCCCTTCAAGCAACACTTCTTTAAAATAAAAACGGAAAAAATCGATCTCAGATTTTTTTTGTTGGATTGATTTTTGGACCAGCGATGATTTCCTGAAAATCCCACTATAACGCTGAAAAAATTTCTCGGTATTGAAAGGTTTCCCTATGCAGTGATTTTTCTTTATTTTGAAAAAAAAAAATGGAACGGTCAAAACTAAACTGACTTAGATCTGCAATCCCTTGGAAATGTATATTGCTCTGTATTAATGGCTCCTGCAATTATTGAAAAACTTGATAAACTTAAGAAAGAATTAAGTTCCGATGGTTTCCCCTTCATTAATATCCTTTCTCACACAATAGTGGCTCCAGAGAGTGATCGATTTAAATGTTTTTTTTTTATCTTGGCAAATTTCTCAACATTATCGGTATCGACCTTCACAGTCAGTAGTTCCTTATCCGCAATCGAATTGTCCCTCAGTTCCCGATTACCATTCACGATCGCCCTCGATGAGTGGCCCATCAATTTAGAAAATAGCAACCGCCAAAATGTGTGAAAATTTACTGTTCCGAAAAACGGACGGACGACGGCCTAATTCGTTGCCTAACACCTTTTGCCCTCTTCTTTTTATGGTTTAATGGGCACTCCTACCCTTTACTTTTTTGTCCTCCGCAGGACAATCAACGACATCGAAAAAGCTGCTACCCCCAGGCAACGCTCAACTTTCACCAAATAAATTTCCTGATTAAATCGCTTCCGCCATTCGCTACTGTACACCCTGTGTTGATGTTTATTGATGAGTGCTCTCCGGCTTTGACATTTCATTTCACCCCTCTTGTTTTCCTTCTCCTGAACTCCGAGTTTGATGGAGCCAAAGTTGTAGCAAAGTGTCGCAATTCGTGTTTCTGGTGGCTCCAGAGAGTGGGTGAGTGATAAATTCCTAACCCGGGGTCAATTTTTCACACCAAATCAACCACCTTCCGCCTTCTTCCTTCCTTTTTTCTGTCCTGTGGTCTGACTTTTGACCCCTTCAACAGTCCGAGCCATAAGCTGATGGCAATCTCTCCTGGGGATCGGTCGTCGGTGAGGGCAGAAAGAAGGCAGAAAACGTCAACCGAAATGGGCCACGCGACTAATTAATTACATCATGGAGTCAGTTACACACAAAAGCACCCTCAGCAGCCTTAACCCTTATTCGTTTTCTGCCATCGTTGCCCCAGGTTTAGGATCTTTTCTTATTTTCCCTTTCTCTCGGGAAACGGAACCCCCGAAGTGGAGGAAAAGGCCGATGGGAAAGAAAAATGTTGGCTCATTAACAGAAGGCGTCGACGCCATCGTCGTTGGCCGGAAGTTTTCTTTCGCGTTTCCGTGAAGAACGTGATGATCTTTGTTTTCTTCAAACGACGACGCTGCAATGTTCAAGACACGTCGTCACCCCCGCGTTAATGAACGAAAGAATAATGGTCAACTGCCGGCTGTTTTCGGTTCGTCCGTTCCGTTTCCTGAACTGGACTGTATCTCCATACGACCAGTTCAACTTATGGAGATGATGAGAGTGTGGGACTCACCTGCAACAACATCAACAACAAAGACGGACTACTACAAGTGTCATCCATCATCCTGGGAGGTGCTGTTCGAAGAAAAATGTGGGAGGCCCTCGATGGGCCTTGATTTCTAGGAATCCGAAAAGACACGGAGAAACTTCTTGACCGCATTTCGAGGAATCCCAATCGGGATGGTGACGGGGGGGCTGTCGAGTTGGCTGTTTGACCGGTGTAATTATTCCCTAAACTCTGCAAAACTAAATCACCGAAATGCTGATAAACTGGAACCAGATGAAATGGGCTGAGGGACATCCATTATGATGATTTATTTCTGCAGTTTCCAGAGTTGGTGCTGAAATTTTCAGAAAAAAATTATATCAGGAGAAAAAGATTGATTAATAAATGAAGTCTAATCAACTCTTTCGAAATGAATGGTTTGTTTTAAACTGTTTGCAGAAAAACTGACAAATTTTCGAAGGTGATGTAAAGTTTTAGAGAAACATGAGGTATCACAGAATTTTTTTTTTAAAAATATTTCCTTACAAATTTTCTTCGAAGTACGATAACAGTATCTTTACTCTGAAGGGTCGTGATTGAAAACACATTAAGTGTATAAGAAACAAGAAATAGGAAAACAAGTTAGTTTAAAAAAAATTAAACACATTTTTTACTTTAATATTAAACTTCTTGTCACTGCCCTGAAGATAGAAATAAGGAGTTTCCTTAAGAAAAATCTAGGAGCAAAGAATGGATCCTGATCTTAAACCTTTCCTCTACTAACACAATCCTTTCGTTGGATATTTAAATACAGATTCGCAGACGTATAGGAGGTTTCTATAGTTGGAGATATTGACTTATCTTTGTTTCTGAATTTTTCAAAATTAATATTTGGAATATGAATGGACAAAAGATTGTCAATTGAACCTACGAAGTATCCTACTAATAATCCTTCCTTCATTCCTCATTGACTACCCAGACGTGGCCGGCGCCGTTATTGATTTTTTTGCAAAAAGCTCACAAAATTCGCTTTATTGACCAAAATGACAAAATTGACAGAATTTATAGTATTACCGAAAATTGAAGAAATTACCAAATTGACAAAACTAACGAAATTGACAAATTTGCAAAAATTTCAAAAATCAAATAAATGAAAAGAATTGAAAAATAGACAGAATGATTTTTTCCAATTTAATTAATTTTGTCAATAATAAATGAATTTCACTTTTTTTTTTTATTTTTGTCATATTTGTCAGTTTTCTCAATTTGGTCGAGAGTTTTGTCAATTTTGTAAATATTGGTTAATTTGGATGGTTTTTGTAATTTTTGTGAAAATTATCAGAACTATTATTAGTACCAATTTTTTCAGAATCTTCGAATATAATGAATTTTGTCATCTTTATCAGTTTTGTCAGTTCTTATAAGTTTTGTTATTTTCGTCGTTGACTTGTAGAATTAGCAGGATTGGTAAAATAAGGGATTTTTTTTCTTAAATTTTTTTTTTGTTACATTTGTGAGATGGGTCAATTTTGTCAAATCCCCATTTTTGTGTCAGTGATTTCAAAAAAAATTTTTCATTGTTGTATACTTTTGAGAATTTTCACTATTTTACCAATTTTTGTCAAATTAGTGAATTGTGACAATTTAATCAATTTTGAATTTTTCATAATTTTTGATCATATTTAGTAAGAGTAGATTAGTTAGCTTTGTCAATTATGTCAATATTGTTCATTTGGTCAATTATGTCCCTTTTGTAATTTTTGTCAATGTTGTATTTTTCGTTATTTTTATCATTCTTGTAATTTTCGTCATATTTATTCTGTTGATCCTATTCGTAATTATTGTCATATTTGACATTTTTGGCTTTGTTGTCTTCAATGATAATTTTTGGAATTATTGTAATTTAAAAAAATTTAGAATACCTCTGCGCAAATTTTCGGATAGTAAGAAAACTCCCCGTGATTGAATTTTTTTTGTCAATTATGTTTTAAATAGATTCACAGTCAATTTGTCAGATTTATCATCATTTATCAATCTAGTTCTGTTTGGAATTTTTATCAATTTTATCAATTTAGCTTTGATTAATTTTTTTTATTTTTTTAAATTATTAATCAATTTGCTTATTTTTGTCAAATAAATCAATTTAGTCAATTTTGATAATTACGTCAAGTTTGCAAATTTTATCATTTTGACATTTTTGCAATACGTTCATTATGTCAATTTTGTCAGCTTTGTCACTTTTTCAACTTTTGTTATTTGTTAATTTTGTTAATTTAGTCAATTTCGTCAATTTGTTTATAATAATCCGTTGCAAGTTTATAAGAAGGCGAACCCAAAAATGTTTTTCTCTTTTCATTTACCTACCTTTGCTCAAGCTTGCTGCAGGCGTTGAGCAAGATAGGTAAACGAGAAGGTATTGCATTACGTTTAAACTCAATCTTAATGGCCAAGCAGGGTCTAAAATATACATACATTTTTGAATGATATGTATGGGATTCCGATCAAAATTTCAAACTTGGCCAAATAAGGTAATCAGTCAAATTTGTTGAAATAAATTGTGGGATAATTATTCAAATTTGTGTTCCAAATCTTTCAGTATGTCGGACCTCGCGACAATTTTTATTCGGATATCGACAATATTTTAGCAGAACTTCGGAAAAAACTTTCTTTCAAATAATAAATCTTGGTTGAAATTGATAAAATGCACAGTATTAAATAATCATGTACACTTACATGTTTTGAGCTGCAAATAATTGGAACAAGTTATTCCTACTAAATTTACATGACTTATGACGTAATGTAAATTCCCGAAAAGAATAAAATGCCATTGTGAATTTACATGACAATAACAATGAAACCATTCCGGCTTATTATTCCTCTTTAGTTTTTGAATCATAATTTATCAACTGCTAGCCATCAGCCTTATAACAAAGCATGACATTGATTAAATAGATGTTCTAATGTTCATGTTTACTCGAAATCCGCGAGCTCCAGATTTGAAACAGCATTTTCATTGCGCCTCAAATCGAACTTGCTGCTTACCGGTCGGCTGTTCGGTGTTTGTTTGTGAAACGATCTTGCTACAGGGTGTACCTGAATTTTCGTTTTAGTTTCGTTAATACTTTTTGGATGGATGATGTTGAAAAAAAATATCATTACTTTTCAAAAAAGGTAGCACTAAGTTTTTTTTTGTTTTTTCAGACTTGTTATTTGTTCGTTGTACATTGGAATGTTCTTTTCAAAATGATGGAATGTAGTAAAGGAAAGGGGTAATGAAACTTGCAGTGGTCGGCATTAAACGCCATTCGCTAGTTAGTTCGCTACATTTTTTTTGTATATTGATTTTTTTAACTTTAGTTTTGGAGAACTTACGGCGAAAAATACTCCATCACCTTATGGAAAATAACATTTATCAGCATTACTACTTGAATAATTTCACCAGAAATCCCGTAAGATTTCATTTCAACCTTATCGGTTAGAGTTATTCTTATATTAAAAAATATTTAAAATTAAGGGCAAGCGGTGAACTATACCTTAGAACAAAATTTCTTTTCTATCCAATAATGTCTATAAGTTTTAATCGACTAATAAACTATTCTTAAGTTTTTTTTTACAAAAGCAACAAAAAAAAATGTTTTTATGAACAATTTTAAAAGGATTTTACTTTTCCACATTTATGAATATTTGCAAACAATAAGACACACCCTGTGCGCGACGGCAACGTTTTCGATTCCAAACATTGTTTCATGCAAAATTCATGTAAAATTACAAAAAATTGACCCGAATGAGGAAACGCATGGTTTTTTCAGGGCTGCGTTATAGTATACAACACATCTGACCGAATTTTACATGAAATAAAATTTTACATGAAATGTAAAGCTCAGTATTTTTTTCTGTGTGTGTCAATTTTGTCATGTTTGTAATTTTAATCAATTTTGGAAATTTTTCTTATTACTTTTTTGAAATTTTTTTAAATCAATTTAGTTATTTTCGTCAAATCGACCTATCCTGTCAATTTTGTCAATTTTTTTCAAATTTGTAAATTTGATATTCTTGTCAGTTTGTTTATTGTGTCAATTTTGTAATTTTTTTCACTTTATCAATTGTTATTATTGTCAATTTAGACAATTTCGTCAACTTTGTCATTTTTGTGAATCTTCCAATTCAGTCAATGTTGTTTATTTTCACAATTTTGTTACATTTGTTAATTTTGTAAATTTGGTGTTCTTTTCATTTAAAACTCATTTTAATATAACTTTTCCCTTCAGAGAACCCTAAAAGAGGAAGAACAATTTTCAAGTCACCTTCTAAGCTAATATTTTGGAAATAAATATTGACTACAAAGCGGTAAATTGAGTGTCATAAATTGAAATTTTTCTTAGTATTGATTGAAAACACGCCTTTTTTCTGCTAAGCAAAGTAAAAAAATTGAAAGTTTTGTCTGGAATCAACGAAGTGTTTGAGCTGTTAATTATAGTGAAAAAAGATGTTTTCATATGATTTTTTCAAGTATCGTTTCCCATTTATGAAAATGCATTTCCAAAATGTCTGCTGCTGCACATTTTTCGTATTTTTTTGTAAAAAAATAATTTATTTTTCGTTGACATCCTTACATGCACCTTTTCATAACTAAATATAGACTGGTAATTATAAAAAAAATAAACACGAGGAACTAATTTCCTTTGAATTTGATGCATGTTTCCAAAAACTTCCAAATGCTCTTAACTATTTGTAGCCCGCAAAGCCTTCAAGGGAATTATGCTTATAAAACAGAGCAAGGTAATAATATTCATAATGTCATAACGAAATGAAATTATATTATGAGAGACACTTTGAAAATATTTTTAAATTTTCGGTCTAGAGAATTTGAAACCATTAATTATTCGTAAGATTAGAAGCAGTAAAATGGCATTGGACTTGAAAATCCACGCGAACTATTTAAAGCTATCTTTCTCATCAGCTTGAAACAGAGGACAGGCAATCTCCAAAATACGCTAAATTGATATTGGATTTAAAACTGAAATTTTAGAATAGATTTTAAGACTATGAATAGCGTCGTGTGATTTTCAATGCAATTGTAACACCATTTTCTGTTAAAGTTTGCTTCAATGCGTTTGGAACACAGTTAATTGTGCTGTGATGTCAAACTTGAAGGAAAAACTTAACAAGTTTGTTTTGAACAATTTTATAAATCATATTTGGTCAAAAAGAAATAGGTATCATGCATTTTATAAACATGATTTCCCTATTTAGAAAAATCTATGCGTATGAAACGCTGTCTGGCAAAAGCGTTATTTCATTAAACGTGAAAAAGTGCGCTAACTTTCTGTCTTGCTAAGTTTTTCAAGATCTGTCGCATAAGAAAGTTTCGCTAATTTTTAGTCCCCTTATCTAAAAAACGCGAGATTTTTCTATTGTTGATTTGGCCACAAACAAAATAGATAATCATCTCTTCCTAATTGTTCGGGTATCTGAAAATATTTTAAGGATTATTTTCAGAAGGTAATTAATTGAAATTTTGTTGAAATTGCAGAAAATAATGTAGAACTTTTTTTAAATAAATTGTTACATCTCCTGGATGTATGCACTTCTACTTCGAGCGCAAATGACGCAAAACATTTGATGAACGAAAACTTTGCAATGATTATGGAAAATGAAATGAAGCAATGATTTTGGTTCAATGTTAGTTAAAATTTTCTCTCATTACTTTTTAACACCTTTTGGAATCAAGAAATTTCGCGGTACTATGGTAAATTTATTTCATGTACTGAAAATTTTAGTTTGAAAAAAAAAGCCCCAAGGGAGAGGCCCTTTGCGAGGTCTTGAAGGTGAGCAGCTCTACTTTGGTCCTTTGGAGGCCTTCGAGAAATCAGAAAAAAAACCAAGATTAATAAACGTTATTGATCAGTCCAAGCCTAAGTTTAAAGGAAAACTACCATTGCTGGAATGAATAAAATGATCTTTACTATCAATTTCCTAAAATGAAAGAAAATCATAGGAAAATCATTGCTATTTTAGACCTGAAATCATTGCTTACCAATTAATTGAGGTGCAAATATAATGGCAGAAGAACCTATTTGGAGCATTCCCAAAATTTTTTGTCAGCTTCAAGCAACTAAGCTATAACCAATCACAAAAAAAGTCCTAGCTATTGTGCTGCTGATAAATGTGCTGATGAAGAAAATGTTTAAGACATTCAAAAACGAAATTAAGGTGTTTATTTGTGGAATGAAGAGTTAATCACCGTTAATTTAAGTTAAGAAATGATTTTATCGGCTATAACGGTGAAATTTTACATAGATCAGAATAAGATGAAAGATTTTTAATTTGAAAAACCTTTCATCACATTTCATCTCTTTGTTTCTGCTCCTTGAATTGTTAAAAATCATTAATATTTTTTTATGATATTTCTTATTTAATTAATTAGATGTTTTTTTCCGGAAAAATCATACTTTTTAAGAGCATCTCAGATCAAGGTCCAATGAAGAATAAGAGTCCAGTACCGAAACCGGCTCAGTTCGTTAAACATTCTAATTGAAAATTGCAAAACAAAATAAATTACTATGTATGTATGTATGTATGTCTTATGTATCATCTTCATAAGATCGCTGAAAAAAATGACTTTTTCCTTCCATATGATATTTCATGCCTTTTGGGCCACTTATGTATGGAAATTTGTATGGAAGATAAAATTTTTGCGTATTAAATCATAAAGAAAATTCAAATAAGCCTTAAATTAGGTTTGTCATTTATTTTTAGTTTAACCTATTCGTAAATTAATGTTTTGGTAACATGAGAAGAAGCTAAGTTTTTCATGAAAAAAGTTATAAATGTTTGTAATCAATCAAGAAGTATTTAAAATCCAAAGATATATTTTTGAGAACATTCAGTACATCTCTGGCGATTTTTGAATGAAAAATTTTGATACCCCATACAAATTTCCATAAAAAATTAAAACTCGTTGCGCAAATTCAGGACTGAATGAATCGCTTCGAAACATTTTATTGCTATTGGTGACGGTAAAAACAAAATATGTTGTTATTAGAGATAGGTCAACTAATGGTCATATTGTCGTTCAACTTAAGATCCGCATAGTTTATTTTATTTATTTTTCCTTTCATTTGTATCCCGGCTGAACAAATCCAGGCAATTTTATCTGAACACCTGGCATTTGATTTCGAAATTGTCGACCGAAAATCCGGACAATATCCGGGCAGATTTGTTCAGACTCCAAGAATTACTCAACAAAAGTCAAGAAAAAAAATTGTTTCATCAAAACTTATCAGGAGAATTTAAATCGTTTTCAAGGCTTATAAAAACCTTTTAAGACTATTAAAAAAAATTGCTCCAAAAATTTCGTTTAGGAAATTTGCTACAAAGCTTGCTTTTTTGTATGGTTTGGCATATAAAGGGAATAAATCCGGGCCAAATTCGTGTTTTTTTCCAATAAAATCCAGGCAAACGTGTCGGACCAAATTTTTCCAAATGTTGTTTTTAATTTCCAGGCAAACCCGGATGAAATCGAGCAATCTAGCAACCTTAAGCTAAACTAAAAGAAAAGCAGTTGGGTAAAATGTTTGGAATTAAATATAATACTTGGATATATTTCAACGAATAACTTACCCAGCAAGCATAAAATCGCATTGAAAATGTTAACTCAAATCATCTAAAATGTTATTGCGAATCGTAATTCCCACTAACGCAAGTAAAAGGTCGTTAAAATCGTTACTCGTAGTCGGATTAAATGGTTTAAATCGGATATGATCAAAAGTCCGCCATGTTTGCAGATTTTGAAGACGATTTCGTTCCTTTTTTTTTTCTCCCGCGTGGGTCAAGTGAGAGAACAGCTTTGTTGTTCTCTCTGCGACCATCAGTGCAACCAGATTGCAAAAAATCAGACGGTTTATTTGCAAGAATTGACCAATGACAGAGGCAGCAAATATTATCGCTGGCAACGGTTCGCATGGATTGAGAGAAAATACTTGTGCTTCTTTCAGCATGTATCTATAAGGTGTCGGATATAGTCCAAATCGTATACTCTTATCGCTTTAGCCAGAAATTGAAAATATGTAGGGGAACATGCCCTATTATGCGCCACCTAAGCGAATCGCTGATTTTCTATGTATTCCACGTACAAATTGTGTTAAAAATGGGTGTAATCGTCGAAGAAAAGTGTTTCCTACAAATTCCTATGATTTTTCATCACTCAAATTACCATAGTTTCTTCAAAAACACGATTTTTAAAAACCATGTTCAAAGCCACAAAACAAAACTGTGTTGCGAATACGCGCCGCTGTGTATTCAATACGCGCCTAGCAGCCGAACACACCCGAGAGCAGCCGAAGACCGAAAACACACCAATACTTACAGACACTTTGACTGAAAAGAAAATCAAAATGGACTAATAGAAATTTAACAAAAAATGAAAAATAGGTTTTTTGGGCTGAATTAACGCTCAAAATATGGTTTTAGACTTTTTGTTCATTTTCAATGAAAATTGGCCTTTTTGAAAAATCAATGCTATTTTCAGCCTACTACGATTGGCGCGTTATAAAGAGCGCATGGGCCGTGATAGAACATACCCATGAAAAGCATACCTTAGCGAGTTCAGTATGATTTTTTAGCATAAAACCATAATTTAGATTCTCCTCTATCGATGTGTCAGAAAATATTGTCTTATTCGTGTTTCTCTGCTTGGTGACACCTTATTAAAAGTGTTTTAAAATTTAGATCGAAATGAAGAAAAACCTAAATTGTGAAATTATCACGACACAGGGGCATTTTAAGGAAAAATTCATACTTGCCATGACCAATCACAGCATTTAAAACAAATTGGTAATATTTTGCAGGCTTAAAATGTTTCAGATTCTTCAGAACAAGAGTGGCGCGTATTAGCCACATGGGGCGTTATATGAACTTTTCCCCTATGTATATTGCCTTCACTTTGGTAGGTAAATGCTGTTTTTTCGTGTTTCATACGATCATTCTTTAATGTATATGAAACGTATAACAAAGTTGTTGAGAAATATACCTACAAAAATGTTTGTTTCAATGGAAAATATTCAATGTTATTGTTGAAGATACTCCCTTTCTTTTTAAATTTTCAATATAAAAAATTAGAATATGTGCTAGAATACGTCGCGAACGCTCAGAATACGATAAAAAAAAATTTTGAAAGTTTTTTAACTATCCTGAAAAAATTTTTTTTTTACAAAAATCAGTTCAGGATTCAATATTATATTCAACTAGCAGAGCCCGTAATAACTTCGTTTCGCCAGCAATTATAAAAATGTGTTAAATAAGATGATGTTTTTCAAACAAAGTAAAATATTCTCTATACTGAACAAAAAGTACTTTTTCATTAACAGTACATATTCTTAGTGAAAAGTTGGAAAAATACCCCATTAACAACGTATCTGTTTCTTCCCAAAACCCGTTCTTCAATTCGTACGTTTACCCTTATAATATCCATAAATGTCGCGAAAACAGTTACTGGTTCATGGGAATGACACTTTTCCGTTGCATAATTATCTGAAATTGAATACCCAAAATTCTCAATGAATAACTTTGCACTAATTCATCGATCGTATGCATGAACTTGTAACTGAAAATTCCAAAGTACGGATCAATTCGTCTACCTAAAAACCCCCGTGTATTAATTTTTACATCTATATAATCGCCCGTATCTTTAAACCACAAGTTAATATGGACGACCCCTTTTGCAGACCCTTTACACCAATATTGCCGACCCCTGCCCCGAAATAGGATAGTTGGAATCAATTGCTTGTTCTTAAATCTCCCGTGTGCCAATTTTCATCTCAATCCGGTGTATAATAACGTGAATATTATAAAAAAAAAAAAGTAAACAGGTAATTTGGACGACCCCTTTGGCCGACTCTTTCTACGAAATATGATACCTAAAATCGGATGCCCGACTTTTAAAACCTGCGTGCGTGAATTTTCATTTCAACCCAGTGTACAATAACGTCAGTATCGCAGAAAAAGTGAACAGGTGGTATGGAACGACCCCTTTCTGCGATCCCTTACATAAAGTTTGATACCTGAAATCGATTATCCATCCCTGAAAACTTTCGTGTGCCAGTTTTCATCTTAATCCAAAGTATAACTACGTCAATATCGTAAAAACAGTGAACAGGTAATATGGACGACCCCTTTTTCCGACCCGTGCCTCAAAATTGGATGCTTGGTATCTATTGCTCATCCCTTAAAACTCCCGTGTCCCAATTTTCATCTCAATCCGATGCATAATAACGTCAATTTCGCGAAAACAGTGAACAGTTAATATGGACGACCCCTTTGGCCGACCCCTGACCAAGATTTGGATATTTGGAATCATTTGTTTGTCCTTATTAACTCCTATGTGCAAATTCCCATCACAATCCGATGTATAATAACGTAAATATCAGAAAAATATTGAAAAGCAATATGGACGACCCCTTTTGCCGGTCCCTTTTTCTAAATTCGTTACCAAAAATCGATTGCTCGTTCCTCAAAAGTTTCGTGTTCAAATTTTCATCTGAATCCGATGCATAATAACGTCAATATTGCAAAAACAGCGAATGGTTTATATGGACGACCCCTTTGGCTGACCCCTGACCGAAAATTGAATACCTGAAACCAATTGACCAGCTCTCAAAACCCTCATGTACAAATTTTCATCTCAATCCGACGAAAAATAACGTCAATATCGCGAAAACAATATTTGTCTTCTATAGACGACCCCCTTCAGAAGGGGTCGTCCGAAAATCTGAAAACATTTTTCATCATTCCTGGTCCTAATCAGCATCCATGCCAATTTTCAGCTCTCTAGCTCTAAGGACGGCCGAGTCTATAGAGGACAAACAAACAAACAAACAAACAAACCCACAGAAATTGCTTTTTATATATATACATAGATATAGATACTAATTATGAATTTCAGTTTCACTTATAATTTTCCCTAAATACTTCAAACTTCACACTTTTTAAACTTAAACGTATATAAAGTGATCCAAAAAAGTATTCAAAAGCATAAAAATTTTTGACAAAATTTAACATATTTTGGAGATAATTTCACAGTTAACCATAGAAATATGTTAAAAATAATCTTAAAAGAAACTGACATTTACAAAAATTATCTGATAAGGTATATACTCTTTTCTATTAATAACAGAGTACTACTTTTGATCATTGTTTTTTTTTGGAAAAATAGGAGACGTTTGTGCAACCAAAGTTAGTTTTACATAACTGACATTTCAGTACGGAGTAGCAGAAAAATATGTTCTTACTCGCATTCATTACATTCAAAAACGTAACAAGAATCTACTTGCAAAGCTTTTCTCAAAAAAAGTTTTTTTTCATAAAATTTTTTTGCCTTATTATTAATTTTTGAAAAGTGCAGTCATCTGAGTATAATTATGTTGAAAATTAACATGATTGAAATTTTGGGAATACATATTTATAAATTAAAATTCGAAAAGCATTTTGTGCTCAAACATAAAAAAAGGATTCTTTTTCATGAAAAGCGTGATGTAATCTGATTTTAACAGTTTAAACTTTTCGCATTTGAAACATTTATTTTTGAGTGACTTTGACTAAGGTTTAGGTTTTAATATTTTAAAATTTCAAATTTGGCTTCAAACGATTGTAAATATATGTATAAAAAAAGTCAAACTTTTTGGTCACGGGCTTGTTGAACTAAAATTAAACATTAAATTCTTTTTTTTCCATTTTCGGAGATCAAAAGCTTGAACCAAATTATCATCATCATCATTATTCTCGTTATCAAAGGAGAGGTCATGTCGCCCAGAAGGCTTAAAAAAGATTAACATTAAAACAGCAATACCATTCCGAATGTGCATGCAGTTCAAAGGCACAGTTGCACTTTGATGGCTTCAACTTTTCCCTCGCACAGATGAAAAAGCGCTCGGCCAGCAGCTGGTCATATAATGGACGAACAAAACAAAGCCATTTTCCCAAAATACATATCATAAGCTTCTCGTCTCTGACTGGACGAAAAATTTTCCCTTCCGAAAGTTCAACTTTTGTTCCGGATGAAAAGTAGGACCACATTTAGAATATTTATGCCCTCTCAATTGTGCCACAATGAGAACATAACTTGAAACATGAAAGGAACCAATCCGATTGCTTTCCTTGTCTCTTCCGCTTCACTGTCAAGCTGTTCAGTAGACTGAGTCGGTTTGTGGTCATTTTTTAATTTCTCAAACCCTGGGATATAGAAAGTTTTTTTTTGATTCCAAACTCATCCATGATTTTTTGCAGAATTTTTAAGTGACGTTTACATGAGTAAATTTTAACTTTTAGGTTGGTATGGGAAAATTGATTATTTTTAACAGCAAAATCAACATCATTTTTGTTTCTTCTGTGGAACCGAGCCTGCTGATGGTTTTTGTGCCAATTTATAAATTTTTCTAAAAGATTTTTCGCTGAAATACGATGTCGAAGACTTTTACTTGGTATCTTATAAGGCAAAAAATATTAGCTGTTTAACAGGGGTATGTCTTTTGGCATTGAAAAACAATAAATTCAATTGACATCACTGCTGGGTGCCTTGCGAGGTAATGCATGACTACATTTCATGCAATATTTCGCGAGGCACCGGCAGTGATGTCAATTTAATTTATCGTTTTTCAATGCCAAAAGACATACCTCTGTTAAACAGCTAATAACTTTTTTGTCTGATAAGTTACGATTTCTTCGACAAAGTTTTTCAGTGTAAAAATTCCTTTCAAAAATTTATAAACTAACAAAAAAAACCATCGACAGGCTCGGTTCCACAGAAGAAACAAAAATGATGTTGATATTTCTGTTGAAAATATTCAACTTTCTCTTACAAATATAAAAGTTCAAATTCACTCATGTAATCGTCACTTGAAAATTCTACAAAAAATCATGGAGGAGTTTGAAACCAAAACAAAGCATTTAATATCCCAGTTTTTAAGAAATTCAAAAATGACCCCTAATCGACTCAGTCTACTGTTGAGTTCAAACGAAATTTTCCGGCCGATTTTCCCAACCTAACTGCAAGAGACTGCCTGACGCCAGTCTGATTTTCTCTTATGCCTGGTCACGAAGTTGACCCCGTTTCTTTGAGGATTGCAGCTCAAAACAAAAAAAAAAAAGAAAATAACGAAAACGATGGAAGGAATATCAAAACGATTGCTTTCGCTCGCGTTTGACCTACGGCCGTCTCGGCGACTTTCCGGTCAAAGCCAACAAGAGTTCGGTGAAAGCGAGAATGAATGAAAATTGGGGCGGGGGCATTTTTCATCACTGGGCGAGAAACCTTGAACTTGCTGCTGATCAGTTAGTTTTAGGATTTTATCACAAAAGATAAAATTTAGATCCTTTAACAAGTTTTAAAATAATCAAAAAATTTCTATTTAAAATAAAATAAATTTTGAAGAACGAAAGCTTCTCATAAAATTTTTAATTTTTTTTTTTGCTTGAATACGCTCTCGACTGTCATTCGATTGCGTGGTTGCAGGAAAAAAATCCAAATTTTAAAACCATCATCAGAAACGGTACACAAATAAATTGTTTTTTAATGTCGGTAAAGTAACAACTGGACAAACTGATGACTAATCAGTGAAATTTCGACCGAACTCTCCAGATGTTTGTACAAGTGAAATGTTCAGTCTTATTTTGAATAAAAATTTGAATAAAAGCGAAGCAAATTTTAAAATAAAAAAACTGAGTTTTATTTTACATTTTGAGCATAACACCAAAAAAGAAAAAAGATATTCTGGGGTAAGAAAAAATAAAAGATCTGAAAAATTGAACCCGTAATCATTAAGCTGAATTTGAAATGAAAATCTGAAATCTTAATCTGAAATCTGAATCTGAAATCTGAATCTGAAATCTGAATCTGAAATCTGAATCTGAAATCTGCATCTGAAATCTGAATCTGAAATCTGAATCTAAAATCTGAATCTGAAATCTGAATCTGAAATCTGAATCTGAAATCTGAATCTGAAATCTGAATCTGAAATCTGAATCTGAAATCTGAATCTGAAATCTGAATCTGAAATCTGAATCTGAAATCTGAATCTGAAATCTGAATCTGAAATCTGAATCTGAAATCTGAATCTGAAATCTGAATCTGAAATCTGAATCTGAAATCTGAAATCTGCATCTGAAATCTGAATCTGAAATCTGAATCTGAAATCTGAATCTGAAATCTGAATCTGAAATCTGAATCTGAAATCTGAATCTGAAATCTGAATCTGAAATCTGAATCTGAAATCTGAATCTGAAATCTGAATCTGAAATCTGAATCTGAAATCTGAATCTGAAATCTGAATCTGAAATCTGAATCTGAAATCTGAATCTGAAATCTGAATCTGAAATCTGAATCTGAAATCTGAATCTGAAATCTGAATCTGAAATCTGAATCTGAAATCTAAATCTGAAATCTGAATCTGAAATCTGAATCTGAAATCTGAATCTGAAATCTGAATCTGAAATCTGAATCTGAAATCTGAATCTGAAATCTGAATCTGAAATCTGAATCTGAAATCTGAATCTGAAATCTGAATCTGAAATCTGAATCTGAAATCTGAATCTGAAATCTGAATCTGAAATCTGAATCTGAAATCTGAATCTGAAATCTGAATCTGAAATCTGAATCTGAAATCTGAATCTGAAATCTGAATCTGAAATCTGAATCTGAAATCTGAATCTAAAATCTGAATCTGAAATCTGAATCTGAAATCTGAATCTGAAATCTGAATCTGAAATCTGAATCTGAAATCTGAATCTGAAATCTGAATCTGAAATCTGAATCTGAAATCTGAATCTGAAATCTGAATCTGAAATCTGAATCTGAAATCTGAATCTGAAATCTGAATCTGAAATCTGAATCTGAAATCTGAAATCTGAATCTGAAATCTGAATCTGAAATCTGAATCTGAAATCTGAATCTGAAATCTGAATCTGAAATCTGAATCTGAAATCTGAATCTGAAATCTGAATCTGAAATCTGAATCTGAAATCTGAATCTGAAATCTGAATCTGAAATCTGAATCTGAAATCTGAATCTGAAATCTGAATCTGAAATCTGAATCTGAAATCTGAATCTGAAATCTGAATCTGAAATCTGAATCTGAAATCTGAATCTGAAATCTGAATCTGAAATCTGAATCTGAAATCTGAATCTGAAATCTGAATCTGAAATCTGAATCTGAAATCTGAATCTGAAATCTGAATCTGAAATCTGAATCTGAAATCTGAATCTGAAATCTGAATCTGAAATCTGAATCTGAAATCTGAATCTGAAATCTGAATCTGAAATCTGAATCTGAAATCTGAATCTGAAATCTGAATCTGAAATCTGAATCTGAAATCTGAATCTGAAATCTGAATCTGAAATCTGAATCTGAAATCTGAATCTGAAATCTGAATCTGAAATCTGAATCTGAAATCTGAATCTGAAATCTGAATCTGAAATCTGAATCTGAAATCTGAATCTGAAATCTGAATCTGAAATCTGAATCTGAAATCTGAATCTGAAATCTGAATCTGAAATCTGAATCTGAAATCTGAATCTGAAATCTGAATCTGAAATCTGAATCTGAAATCTGAATCTGAAATCTGAATCTGAAATCTGAATCTGAAATCTGAATCTGAAATCTGAATTTGAAATCTGAATTTGAAATCTGAATTTGAAATCTGAATCTGAAATCTGAATCTGAAATCTGAATCTGAAATCTGAATCTGAAATCTGAATCTGAAATCTGAATCTGAAATCTGAATCTGAATCTGAAATCTGAATCTGAAATCTGAATCTGAAATCTGAATCTGAAATCTGAATCTGAAATCTGAATCTGAAATCTGAATCTGAAATCTGAATCTGAAATCTGAATCTGAAATCTGAATCTGAAATCTGAATCTGAAATCTGAATCTGAAATCTGAATCTGAAATCTGAATCTGAAATCTGAATCTGAAATCTGAATCTGAAATCTGAATCTGAAATCTGAATCTGAAATCTGAATCTGAAAGCTGAATCTGAAAGCTGAATCTGAAATCTGAATCTGAAATCTGAATCTGAAATCTGAATCTGAAATCTGAATCTGAAATCTGAATCTGAAATCTGAATCTGAAATCTGAATCTGAAATTTGAATCTGAAATCTGAATCTGAAATCTGAATCTGAAATCTGAATCTGAAATCTGAATCTGAAATCTGAATCTGAAATCTGAATCTGAAATCTGAATCTGAAATCTGAATCTGAAATCTGAATCTGAAATCTGAATCTGAAATCTGAATCTGAAATCTGAAATCTGAATCTGAAATCTGAATCTGAAATCTGAATCTGAAATCTGAATCTGAAATCTGAATCTGAAATCTGAATCTGAAATCTGAATCTGAAATCTGAATCTGAAATCTGAATCTGAAATCTGAATCTGAAATCTGAATCTGAAATCTGAATCTGAAATCTGAATCTGAAATCTGAATCTGAAATCTGAATCTGAAATCTGAATCTGAAATCTGAATCTGAAATCTGAATCTGAAATCTGAATCTGAAATCTGAATCTGAAATCTGAATCTGAAATCTGAATCTGAAATCTGAATCTGAAATCTGAATCTGAAATCTGAATCTGAAATCTGAATCTGAAATCTGAATCTGAAATCTGAATCTGAAATCTGAATCTGAAATCTGAATCTGAAATCTGAATCTGAAATCTGAATCTGAAATCTGAATCTGAAATCTGAATCTGAAATCTGAATCTGAAATCTGAATCTGAATCTGAAATCTGAATCTGAAATCTGAAATCTGAATCTGAAATCTGAATCTGAAATCTGAATCTGAAATCTGAATCTGAAATCTGAATCTGAAATCTGAATCTGAAATCTGAATCTGAAATCTGAATCTGAAATCTGAATCTGAAATCTGAATCTGAAATCTGAATCTGAAATCTGAATTTGAAATCTGAATTTGAAATCTGAATTTGAAATCTGAATCTGAAATCTGAATCTGAAATCTGAATCTGAAATCTGAATCTGAATCTGAAATCTGAATCTGAAATCTGAATCTGAAATCTGAATCTGAAATCTGAAATCTGCATCTGAAATCTGAATCTGAAATCTGAATCTGAAATCTGAATCTGAAATCTGAATCTGAAATCTGAATCTGAAATCTGAATCTGAAATCTGAATCTGAAATCTGAATCTGAAATCTGAAATCTGAATCTGAAATCTGAATCTGAAATCTGAATCTGAAATCTGAATTTGAAATCTGAATTTGAAATCTGAATTTGAAATCTGAATCTGAAATCTGAATCTGAAATCTGAATCTGAAATCTGAATCTGAAATCTGAATCTGAAATCTGAATCTGAATCTGAAATCTGAATCTGAAATCTGAATCTGAAATCTGAATCTGAAATCTGAATCTGAAATCTGAATCTGAAATCTGAATCTGAAATCTGAATCTGAAATCTGAATCTGAAATCTGAATCTGAAATCTGAATCTGAAATCTGAATCTGAAATCTGAATCTGAAATCTGAATCTGAAATCTGAATCTGAAATCTGAATCTGAAATCTGAATCTGAAATCTGAATCTGAAATCTGAATCTGAAATCTGAATCTGAAATCTGAATCTGAAATCTGAATCTGAAATCTGAATCTGAAATCTGAATCTGAAATCTGAATCTGAAATCTGAATCTGAAATCTGAATCTGAAATCTGAATCTGAAATCTGAATCTGAAAGCTGAATCTGAAAGCTGAATCTGAAATCTGAATCTGAAATCTGAATCTGAAATCTGAATCTGAAATCGAAATCTGAAATCTGAATCTGAAATCTGAATCTGAAATCTGAATCTGAAATCTGAATCTGAAATCTGAATCTGAAATTTGAATCTGAAATCTGAATCTGAAATCTGAATCTGAAATCTGAATCTGAAATCTGAATCTGAAATCTGAATCTGAAATCTGAATCTGAAATCTGAATCTGAAATCTGAATCTGAAATCTGAATCTGAAATCTGAATCTGAAATCTGAAATCTGAATCTGAAATCTGAATCTGAAATCTGAATCTGAAATCTGAATCTGAAATCTGAATCTGAAATCTGAATCTGAAATCTGAATCTGAAATCTGAATCTGAAATCTGAATCTGAAATCTGAATCTGAAATCTGAATCTGAAATCTGAATCTGAAATCTGAATCTGAAATCTGAATCTGAAATCTGAATCTGAAATCTGAATCTGAAATCTGAATCTGAAATCTGAATCTGAAATCTGAATCTGAAATCTGAATCTGAAATCTGAATCTGAAATCTGAATCTGAAATCTGAATCTGAAATCTGAATCTGAAATCTGAATCTGAAATCTGAATCTGAAATCTGAATCTGAAATCTGAATCTGAAATCTGAATCTGAAATCTGAATCTGAAATCTGAATCTGAAATCTGAATCTGAAATCTGAATCTGAAATCTGAATCTGAAATCTGAATCTGAAATCTGAATCTGAAATCTGAATCTGAAATCTGAATCTGAATCTGAAATCTGAATCTGAAATCTGAAATCTGAATCTGAAATCTGAATCTGAAATCTGAATCTGAAATCTGAATCTGAAATCTGAATCTGAAATCTGAATCTGAAATCTGAATCTGAAATCTGAATCTGAAATCTGAATCTGAAATCTGAATCTGAAATCTGAATCTGAAATCTGAATCTGAAATCTGAATTTGAAACCTGAATTTGAAATCTGAATTTGAAATCTGAATCTGAATCTGAAATCTGAATCTGAAATCTGAATCTGAAATCTGAAATCTGAATCTGAATCTGAAATCTGAATCTGAAATCTGAATCTGAAATCTGAATCTGAAATCTGAATCTGAAATCTGAAATCTGCATCTGAAATCTGAATCTGAAATCTGAATCTGAAATCTGAATCTGAAATCTGAATCTGAAATCTGAATCTGAAATCTGAATCTGAAATCTGAATCTGAAATCTGAATCTGAAATCTGAATCTGAAATCTGAATCTGAAATCTGAATCTGAAATCTGAATCTGAAATCTGAATCTGAAATCTGAATCTGAAATCTGAATCTGAAATCTGAATCTGAAATCTGAATCTGAAATCTGAATCTGAAATCTGAATCTGAAATCTGAATCTGAAATCTGAATCTGAAATCTGAATCTGAAATCTGAATCTGAAATCTGAATCTGAAATCTGAATCTGAAATCTGAATCTGAAATCTGAATCTGAAATCTGAATCTGAAATCTGAATCTGAAATCTGAATCTAAAATCTGAATCTGAAATCTGAATCTGAAATCTGAATCTGAAATCTGAATCTGAAATCTGAATCTGAAATCTGAATCTGAAATCTGAATCTGAAATCTGAATCTGAAATCTGAATCTGAAATCTGAATCTGAAATCTGAATCTGAAATCTGAATCTGAAATCTGAATCTGAAATCTGAATCTGAAATCTGAATCTGAAATCTGAAATCTGAATCTGAAATCTGAATCTGAAATCTGAATCTGAAATCTGAATCTGAAATCTGAATCTGAAATCTGAATCTGAAATCTGAATCTGAAATCTGAATCTGAAATCTGAATCTGAAATCTGAATCTGAAATCTGAATCTGAAATCTGAATCTGAAATCTGAATCTGAAATCTGAATCTGAAATCTGAATCTAAAATCTGAATCTGAAATCTGAATCTGAAATCTGAATCTGAAATCTGAATCTGAAATCTGAATCTGAAATCTGAATCTGAAATCTGAATCTGAAATCTGAATCTGAAATCTGAATCTGAAATCTGAATCTGAAATCTGAATCTGAAATCTGAATCTGAAATCTGAATCTGAAATCTGAATCTGAAATCTGAATCTGAAATCTGAATCTGAAATCTGAATCTGAAATCTGAATCTGAAATCTGAATCTGAAATCTGAATCTGAAATCTGAATCTGAAATCTGAATCTGAAATCTGAATCTGAAATCTGAATCTGAAATCTGAATCTGAAATCTGAATCTGAAATCTGAATCTGAAATCTGAATCTGAAATCTGAATCTGAAATCTGAATCTGAAATCTGAATCTGAAATCTGAATCTGAAATCTGAATCTGAAATCTGAATCTGAAATCTGAATCTGAAATCTGAATCTGAAATCTGAATCTGAAATCTGAATCTGAAATCTGAATCTGAAATCTGAATCTGAAATCTGAATCTGAAATCTGAATCTGAAATCTGAATCTGAAATCTGAATCTGAAATCTGAATCTGAAATCTGAATCTGAAATCTGAATCTGAAATCTGAAATCTGAAATCTGAATCTGAAATCTGAATCTGAAATCTGAATCTGAAATCTGAATCTGAAATCTGAATCTGAAATTTGAATCTGAAATCTGAATCTGAAATCTGAATCTGAAATCTGAATCTGAAATCTGAATCTGAAATCTGAATCTGAAATCTGAATCTGAAATCTGAATCTGAAATCTGAATCTGAAATCTGAATCTGAAATCTGAATCTGAAATCTGAATCTGAAATCTGAATCTGAAATCTGAATCTGAAATCTGAATCTGAAATCTGAATCTGAAATCTGAATCAGAAATCTGAATCTGAAATCTGAATCTGAAATCTGAATCTGAAATCTGAATCTGAAATCTGAATCTGAAATCTGAATCTGAAATCTGAATCTGAAATCTGAATCTGAAATCTGAATCTGAAATCTGAAATCTGAATCTGAAATCTGAATCTGAAATCTGAATCTGAAATCTGAATCTGAAATCTGAATCTGAAATCTGAATCTGAAATCTGAATCTGAAATCTGAATCTGAAATCTGAATCTGAAATCTGAATCTGAAATCTGAATCTGAAATCTGAATCTGAAATCTGAATCTAAAATCTGAATCTGAAATCTGAATCTGAAATCTGAATCTGAAATCTGAATCTGAAATCTGAATCTGAAATCTGAATCTGAAATCTGAATCTGAAATCTGAATCTGAAATCTGAATCTGAAATCTGAATCTGAAATCTGAATCTGAATCTGAATCTGAAATCTGAATCTGAAATCTGAATCTGAAATCTGAATCTGAAATCTGAATCTGAAATCTGAATCTGAAATCTGAATTTGAAATCTGAATTTGAAATCTGAATTTGAAATCTGAATCTGAAATCTGAATCTGAAATCTGAATCTGAAATCTGAATCTGAAATCTGAATCTGAATCTGAAATCTGAATCTGAAATCTGAATCTGAAATCTGAATCTGAAATCTGAATCTGAAATCTGAATCTGAAATCTGAATCTGAAATCTGAATCTGAAATCTGAATCTGAAATCTGAATCTGAAATCTGAATCTGAAATCTGAATCTGAAATCTGAATCTGAAATCTGAATCTGAAATCTGAATCTGAAATCTGAATCTGAAATCTGAATCTGAAATCTGAATCTGAAATCTGAATCTGAAATCTGAATCTAAAATCTGAATCTGAAAGCTGAATCTGAAAGCTGAATCTGAAATCTGAATCTGAAATCTGAATCTGAAATCTGAATCTGAAATCTGAATCTGAAATCTGAATCTGAAATCTGAATCTGAAATCTGAATCTGAAATCTGAATCTGAAATCTGAATCTGAAATCTGAATCTGAAATTTGAATCTGAAATCTGAATCTGAAATCTGAATCTGAAATCTGAATCTGAAATCTGAATCTGAAATCTGAATCTGAAATCTGAATCTGAATCTGAAATCTGAATCTGAAATCTGAATCTGAAATCTGAATCTGAAATCTGAATCTGAAATCTGAATCTGAAATCTGAATCTGAAATCTGAATCTGAAATCTGAATCTGAAATCTGAATCTGAAATCTGAATCTGAAATCTGAATCTGAAATCTGAATCTGAAATCTGAATCTGAAATCTGAATCTGAAATCTGAATCTGAAATCTGAATCTGAAATCTGAATCTGAAATCTGAATCTGAAATCTGAATCTGAAATCTGAATCTGAAATCTGAATCTGAAATCTGAATCTGAAATCTGAATCTGAAATCTGAATCTGAAATCTGAATCTGAAATCTGAATCTGAAATCTGTATCTGAAATCTGAATCTGAAATCTGAATCTGAAATCTGAATCTGAAATCTGAATCTGAAATCTGAATCTGAAATCTGAATCTGAAATCTGAATCTGAAATCTGAATCTGAAATCTGAATCTGAAATCTGAATCTGAAATCTGAATCTGAAATCTGAATCTGAAATCTGAATCTGAAATCTGAATCTGAAATCTGAATCTGAAATCTGAATCTGAAATCTGAATCTGAAATCTGAATCTGAAATCTGAATCTGAAATCTGAATCTGAAATCTGAATCTGAAATCTGAATCTGAAATCTGAATCTGAAATCTGAATCTGAAATCTGAATCTGAAATCTGAATCTGAAATCTGAATCTGAAATCTGCATCTGAAATCTGAATCTGAAATCTGAATCTGAAATCTGAATCTGAAATCTGAATCTGAAATCTGAATCTGAAATCTGAATCTGAAATCTGAATCTGAAATCTGAATCTGAAATCTGAATCTGAAATCTGAATCTGAAATCTGAATCTGAAATCTGAATCTGAAATCTGAATCTGAAATCTGAATCTGAAATCTGAATCTGAAATCTGAATCTGAAATCTGAATCTGAAATCTGAATCTGAAATCTGAATCTGAAATCTGAATCTGAAATCTGAATCTGAAATCTGAATCTGAAATCTGAATCTGAAATCTGAATCTGAAATCTGAATCTGAAATCTGAATCTGAAATCTGAATCTGAAATCTGAATCTGAAATCTGAATCTGAAATCTGAATCTGAAATCTGAATCTGAAATCTGAATCTGAAATCTGAATCTGAAATCTGAATCTGAAATCTGAATCTGAAATCTGAATCTGAAATCTGAATCTGAAATCTGAATCTGAAATCTGAATCTGAAATCTGAATCTGAAATCTGAATCTGAAATCTGAATCTGAAATCTGAATCTGAAATCTGAATCTGAAATCTGAATCTGAAATCTGAATCTGAAATCTGAATCTGAAATCTGAATCTGAAATCTGAATCTGAAATCTGAATCTGAAATCTGAATCTGAAATCTGAATCTGAAATCTGCATCTGAAATCTGAATCTGAAATCTGAATCTGAAATCTGAATCTGAAATCTGAATCTGAAATCTGAATCTGAAATCTGAATCTGAAATCTGAATCTGAAATCTGAATCTGAAATCTGAATCTGAAATCTGAATCTGAAATCTGAAATCTGCATCTGAAATCTGAATCTGAAATCTGAATCTGAAATCTGAATCTGAAATCTGAATCTGAAATCTGAATCTGAAATCTGAATCTGAAATCTGAATCTGAAATCTGAATCTGAAATCTGAAATCTGAATCTGAATCTGAAATCTGAATCTGAAATCTGAATCTGAAATCTGAATCTGAAATCTGAAATCTGCATCTGAAATCTGAATCTGAAATCTGAATCTGAAATCTGAATCTGAAATCTGAATCTGAAATCTGAATCTGAAATCTGAATCTGAAATCTGAATCTGAAATCTGAATCTGAAATCTGAATCTGAAATCTGAATCTGAAATCTGAATCTGAAATCTGAATCTGAAATCTGAATCTGAAATCTGAATCTGAAATCTGAATCTGAAATCTGAATCTGAAATCTGAATCTGAAATCTGAATCTGAAATCTGAATCTGAAATCTGAATCTGAAATCTGAATCTGAAATCTGAATCTGAAATCTGAATCTGAAATCTGAATCTGAAATCTGAATCTGAAATCTGAATCTGAAATCTGAATCTGAAATCTGAATCTGAAATCTGAATCTGAAATCTGAATCTGAAATCTGAATCTGAAATCTGAATCTGAAATCTGAATCTGAAATCTGAATCTGAAATCTGAATCTGAAATCTGAATCTGAAATCTGAATCTGAAATCTGAATCTGAAATCTGAATCTGAAATCTGAATCTGAAATCTGAATCTGAAATCTGAATCTAAAATCTGAATCTGAAATCTGAATCTGAAATCTGAATCTGAAATCTGAATCTGAAATCTGAATCTGAAATCTGAATCTGAAATCTGAATCTGAAATCTGAATCTGAAATCTGAATCTGAAATCTGAATCTGAAATCTGAATCTGAAATCTGAATCTGAAATCTGAAATCTGAATCTGAAATCTGAATCTGAAATCTGAATCTGAAATCTGAATCTGAAATCTGAATCTGAAATCTGAATCTGAAATCTGAATCTGAAATCTGAATCTGAAATCTGAATCTGAAATCTGAATCTGAAATCTGAATCTGAAATCTGAATCTGAAATCTGAATCTGAAATCTGAATCTAAAATCTGAATCTGAAATCTGAATCTGAAATCTGAATCTGAAATCTGAATCTGAAATCTGAATCTGAAATCTGAATCTGAAATCTGAATCTGAAATCTGAATCTGAAATCTGAATCTGAAATCTGAATCTGAAATCTGAATCTGAAATCTGAATCTGAAATCTGAATCTGAAATCTGAATCTGAAATCTGAATCTGAAATCTGAATCTGAAATCTGAATCTGAAATCTGAATCTGAAATCTGAATCTGAAATCTGAATCTGAAATCTGAATCTGAAATCTGAATCTGAAATCTGAATCTGAAATCTGAATCTGAAATCTGAATCTGAAATCTGAATCTGAAATCTGAATCTGAAATCTGAATCTGAAATCTGAATCTGAAATCTGAATCTGAAATCTGAATCTGAAATCTGAATCTGAAATCTGAATCTGAAATCCGAATCTGAAATCTGAATCTGAAATCTGAATCTGAAATCTGAATCTGAAATCTGAATCTGAAATCTGAATCTGAAATCTGAATCTGAAATCTGAATCTGAAATCTGAATCTGAAATCTGAATCTGAAATCTGAATCTGAAATCTGAAATCTGAATCTGAAATCTGAATCTGAAATCTGAATCTGAAATCTGAATCTGAAATCTGAATCTGAAATCTGAATCTGAAATCTGAATCTGAAATCTGAATCTGAAATCTGAATCTGAAATCTGAATCTGAAATCTGAATCTGAAATTTTTTTTTTTTTTTTTTATTCAAATAGTTTATTTAAGGCTCTTTTACTTTTACAAGTTTTTAGGGGCCGTGGGTCAATTATATAACATAACAATTGAGGGAGGAAATGACGGAAGGTCAGGATTTGGGAAGGGAAGAGGAGTGAGGATAGGTTTGCATACGAGCGGCCCGTGCACGGGTCAATATTGTGCAGTTGTCGTCAACTGTGTGTAGATTTTTATCTTCCACATTTTCGACCGTCACGGGAGGGGTTGGCTGTGAAGTGATTCTCTTCCTAGGGGGGGAATCAGAATCCAGCATGGGAACTGGTGTTTTTGGTTCTGCGGTGAGGTGATCTCTTTTCGATATTGGCTTCGTTGGTTGCTGCTGTTGTTGTTGATCTTCTTTTTTCTCCGGATCTTCTGGTTGTGGTACTTTCTTAACTGGTTGAGTTTTGCGGGCTATATTGTTGTGCGCTTGAATTTGTCGCTTTACGACGTCGGCGTAGCTAGAGTTGGTGCTGTTTCCTTCGATTTGCTTGCGTGCGGCTGTTAATGTTATCCTTTGTTCGGTCTTAAGCTTAAGTGCTGCAGATTCAAACATCCATATAGGGCAAGCCCTATCAGTCGGCGAATGGTTTTGTTTGCAGTTCTGACAGAATTTTACTTTCGATGTGCAATTTTGGCTTTCGTGGTTAGAGGAACAAATGTTGCAAGCTATTTCGTTCTGGCATCGTATTTTTGGGTGGCCGTAAGTTAAACACCGACGGCACAGCATCGGTTGCGGATAGTACGGTCTAGTTCTGACCCTGAGTAAACCAAAATTGATGAACTCAGGTATCACGGTACAGTTAATTGTTAACACAAGAGTGGGAGTGTTAACAATTTTACCAGCAATTTTTTTCGTAATGCGACGGACATTCGTTATCTTTTGAGAAGCAAGCTCTTCCTCTAGTTGTTTATCGGTCATGTCTTCCACTTCGTTGCAAAAAACGACAAATTTCCGCGTGTTAAGCTCCGGATGGCGACCAATTTCAATTGGCGTACCATCTTTCAAAGCAGTGAGAGTGAAAAGTTTCCTACCTTGATCTTTACTCCGTATTTTTATCACGTACCATGACTTTCGCTTTTCATAGAAACCGCCTTCAACCTTTCCGGCATATTCTTCAACTGATCTCCCAATAACGAAAGGGTTCTTGGGGAGTGTGTGACCAGGTTTAGCGCGAAGGAACATATAGTAAAGCCTTCCTTGCAGGTTTTCCGTGTCCATCCATTCAGGAATGGTCCGACCAGGATGGTCTCCTGGTGAAGGACTCATTTCAGCCTCACCGAATCACACATCCAAAAAAAAAAAAAAAAAACAGTTGCCCTTTTTGTTCGAAACTAGCACTCGGTTGAAAACACGACTGATCGTCACGAAGGCAGAGAGTGAACTGCTGAATCTGAAATCTGAATCTGAAATCTGAATCTGAAATCTGAATCTGAAATCTGAATCTGAAATCTGAATCTGAAATCTGAATCTGAAATCTGAAATCTGAATCTGAAATCTGAATCTGAAATCTGAATCTGAAATCTGAATCTGAAATCTGAATCTGAAATCTGAATCTGAAATCTGAATCTGAAATCTGAATCTGAAATCTGAATCTGAAATCTGAATCTAAAATCTGAATCTGAAATCTGAATCTGAAATCTGAATCTGAAATCTGAATCTGAAATCTGAATCTGAAATCTGAATCTGAAATCTGAATCTGAAATCTGAATCTGAAATCTGAATCTGAAATCTGAATCTGAAATCTGAATCTGAAATCTGAATCTGAAATCTGAATCTGAAATCTGAATCTGAAATCTGAATCTGAAATCTGAATTTGAAATCTGAATTTGAAATCTGAATTTGAAATCTGAATCTGAAATCTGAATCTGAAATCTGAATCTGAAATCTGAATCTGAAATCTGAATCTGAAATCTGAATCTGAATCTGAAATCTGAATCTGAAATCTGAATCTGAAATCTGAATCTGAAATCTGAATCTGAAATCTGAATCTGAAATCTGAATCTGAAATCTGAATCTGAAATCTGAATCTGAAATCTGAATCTGAAATCTGAATCTGAAATCTGAATCTGAAATCTGAATCTGAAATCTGAATCTGAAATCTGAATCTGAAATCTGAATCTGAAATCTGAATCTGAAATCTGAATCTGAAATCTGAATCTGAAATCTGAATCTAAAATCTGAATCTGAAAGCTGAATCTGAAAGCTGAATCTGAAATCTGAATCTGAAATCTGAATCTGAAATCTGAATCTGAAATCTGAATCTGAAATCTGAATCTGAAATCTGAATCTGAAATCTGAATCTGAAATCTGAATCGGAAATCTGAATCTGAAATTTGAATCTGAAATCTGAATCTGAAATCTGAATCTGAAATCTGAATCTGAAATCTGAATCTGAAATCTGAATCTGAAATCTGAATCTGAAATCTGAATCTGAAATCTGAAATCTGAATCTGAAATCTGAATCTGAAATCTGAATCTGAAATCTGAATCTGAAATCTGAATCTGAAATCTGAATCTGAAATCTGAATCTGAAATCTGAATCTGAAATCTGAATCTGAAATCTGAATCTGAAATCTGAATCTGAAATCTGAATCTGAAATCTGAATCTGAATCTGAAATCTGAATCTGAAATCTGAATCTGAAATCTGAATCTGAAATCTGAATCTGAAATCTGAATCTGAAATCTGAATCTGAAATCTGAATCTGAAATCTGAATCTGAAATCTGAATCTGAAATCTGAATCTGAAATCTGAATCTGAAATCTGAATCTGAAATCTGAATCTGAAATCTGAATCTGAAATCTGAATCTGAAATCTGAATCTGAAATCTGAATCTGAAATCTGAATCTGAAATCTGAATCTGAAATCTGAATCTGAAATCTGAATCTGAAATCTGAATCTGAATCTGAAATCTGAATCTGAAATCTGAAATCTGAATCTGAAATCTGAATCTGAAATCTGAATCTGAAATCTGAATCTGAAATCTGAATCTGAAATCTGAATCTGAAATCTGAATCTGAAATCTGAATCTGAAATCTGAATCTGAAATCTGAATCTGAAATCTGAATCTGAAATCTGAATCTGAAATCTGAATCTGAAATCTGAATCTGAAATCTGAATCTGAAATCTGAATCTGAAATCTGAATCTGAAATCTGAATCTGAAATCTGAATCTGAAATCTGAATCTGAAATCTGAATCTGAAATCTGAATCTGAAATCTGAATCTGAAATCTGAATCTGAAATCTGAATCTGAAATCTGAATCTGAAATCTGAATCTGAAATCTGAATCTGAAATCTGAATCTGAAATCTGAATCTGAAATCTGAATCTGAAATCTGAATCTGAAATCTGAATCTGAAATCTGAATCTGAAATCTGAATCTGAAATCTGAATCTGAAATCTGAATCTGAAATCTGAATCTGAAATCTGAATCTGAAATCTGAATCTGAAATCTGAATCTGAAATCTGAATCTGAAATCTGAATCTGAAATCTGAATCTGAAATCTGAATCTGAAATCTGAATCTGAAATCTGAATCTGAAATCTGAATCTGAAATCTGAATCTGAAATCTGAATCTGAAATCTGAATCTGAAATCTGAATCTGAAACCTGAATCTGAAATCTGAATCTGAAATCTGAATCTGAAATCTGAATCTGAAATCTGAATCTGAAATCTGAATCTGAAATCTGAATCTGAAATCTGAATCTGAAATCTGAATCTGAAATCTGAATCTGAAATCTGAATCTGAAATCTGAATCTGAAATCTGAATCTGAAATCTGAATCTGAAATCTGAATCTGAAATCTGTATCTGAAATCTGAATCTGAAATCTGAATCTGAAATCTGAATCTGAAATCTGAATCTGAAATCTGAATCTGAAATCTGAATCTGAAATCTGAATCTGAAATCTGAATCTGAAATCTGAATCTGAAATCTGAATCTGAAATCTGAATCTGAAATCTGAATCTGAAATCTGAATCTGAAATCTGAATCTGAAATCTGAATCTGAAATCTGAATCTGAAATCTGAATCTGAAATCTGAAATCTGAATCTGAAATCTGAATCTGAAATCTGAATCTGAAATCTGAATCTGAAATCTGAATCTGAAATCTGAATCTGAAATCTGAATCTGAAATCTGAATCTGAAATCTGAATCTGAAATCTGCATCTGAAATCTGAATCTGAAATCTGAATCTGAAATCTGAATCTGAAATCTGAATCTGAAATCTGAATCTGAAATCTGAATCTGAAATCTGAATCTGAAATCTGAATCTGAAATCTGAATCTGAAATCTGAATCTGAAATCTGAATCTGAAATCTGAATCTGAAATCTGAATCTGAAATCTGAATCTGAAATCTGAATCTGAAATCTGAATCTGAAATCTGAATCTGAAATCTGAATCTGAAATCTGAATCTGAAATCTGAATCTGAAATCTGAATCTGAAATCTGAATCTGAAATCTGAATCTGAAATCTGAATCTGAAATCTGAATCTGAAATCTGAATCTGAAATCTGCATCTGAAATCTGAATCTGAAATCTGAATCTGAAATCTGAATCTGAAATCTGAATCTGAAATCTGAATCTGAAATCTGAATCTGAAATCTGAATCTGAAATCTGAATCTGAAATCTGAATCTGAAATCTGAATCTGAAATCTGAATCTGAAATCTGAATCTGAAATCTGAATCTGAAATCTGAATCTGAAATCTGAATCTGAAATCTGAATCTGAAATCTGAATCTGAAATCTGAATCTGAAATCTGAATCTGAAATCTGAATCTGAAATCTGAATCTGAAATCTGAATCTGAAATCTGAATCTGAAATCTGAATCTGAAATCTGAATCTGAAATCTGAATCTGAAATCTGAATCTAAAATCTGAATCTGAAATCTGAATCTGAAATCTGAATCTGAAATCTGAATCTGAAATCTGAATCTGAAATCTGAATCTGAAATCTGCATCTGAAATCTGAATCTGAAATCTGAATCTGAAATCTGAATCTGAATCTGAAATCTGAATCTGAAATCTGAATCTGAAATCTGAATCTGAAATCTGAATCTGAAATCTGAATCTGAAATCTGAATCTGAAATCTGAATCTGAAATCTGAATCTGAAATCTGAATCTGAAATCTGAATTTGAAATCTGAATTTGAAATCTGAATCTGAAATCTGAATCTGAAATCTGAATCTGAAATCTGAATCTGAATCTGAAATCTGAATCTGAAAAATCTGAATCTGAAATCTGAATCTGAAATCTGAATCTGAAATCTGAATCTGAAATCTGAAATCTGAATCTGAAATCTGAATCTGAAATCTGAATCTGAAATCTGAATCTGAAATCTGAATCTGAAATCTGAATCTGAAATCTGAATCTGAAATCTGAATCTGAAATCTGAATCTGAAATCTGAATCTGAAATCTGAATCTGAAATCTGAATCTGAAATCTGAATCTGAAATCTGAATCTGAAATCTGAATCTGAAATCTGAATCTGAAATCTGAATCTGAAATCTGAATCTGAAATCTGAATCTGAAATCTGAATCTGAAATCTGAATCTGAAATCTGAATCTGAAATCTGAATCTGAAATCTGAATCTGAAATCTGAATCTGAAATCTGAATCTGAAATCTGAATCTGAAATCTGAATCTGAAATCTGAATCTGAAATCTGAATCTGAAATCTGAATCTGAAATCTGAATCTGAAATCTGAATCTGAAATCTGAATCTGAAATCTGAATCTGAAATCTGAATCTGAAATCTGAATCTGAAATCTGAATCTGAAATCTGAATCTGAAATCTGAATCTGAAATCTGAATCTGAAATCTGAATCTGAAATCTGAATCTGAAATCTGAATCTGAAATCTGAATCTGAAATCTGAATCTGAAATCTGAATCTGAAATCTGAATCTGAAATCTGAAATCTGAATCTGAAATCTGAATCTGAAATCTGAATCTGAAATCTGAATCTGAAATCTGAATCTGAAATCTGAATCTGAAATCTGAATCTGAAATCTGAATCTGAAATCTGAATCTGAAATCTGAATCTGAAATCTGAATCTGAAATCTGAATCTGAAATCTGAATCTGAAATCTGAATCTGAAATCTGAATCTGAAATCTGAATCTAAAATCTGAATCTGAAATCTGAATCTGAAATCTGAATCTGAAATCTGAATCTGAAATCTGAATCTGAAATCTGAATCTGAAATCTGAATCTGAAATCTGAATCTGAAATCTGAATCTGAAATCTGAATCTGAAATCTGAATCTGAAATCTGAATCTGAAATCTGAATCTGAAATCTGAATCTGAAATCTGAATCTGAAATCTGAATTTGAAATCTGAATTTGAAATCTGAATTTGAAATCTGAATCTGAAATCTGAATCTGAAATCTGAATCTGAAATCTGAATCTGAATCTGAATCTGAATCTGAAATCTGAATCTGAAAT